>NW_010241069.1:66580-82771 GCF_000690775.1 Eurypyga helias
AGATGGAACCATTTTTGTGCTATCCTAATAATGAGCTTATTCTCTGTCTCTGATGTCTTCAGAGCACTTTGAGAACTTGTTTTTTTGTGGCTGTTGGGCATAGCCATTGTGATTTCTCATATCTGAGTATAGCCCTGACACGTTCATGGCTTGGAGTAGGGTCTTTGAAAACAGACTTGGGTCTTTCTCCAGGACTGTGCCATAGCTACACTGGCATCTTACAGGTAGCTGTATATCTACTTTACATAATGTGCCTAAAAAATACATTTAATACTGAAGAAAAATTAGTATTGGCTACCTCAGAGATTCCAGAATGAGGAGGTGGGTGCCAGTATTTGCTTGTTTAAACTACTGCTGCAGGAGGCTAATTTTCTGTGGAAACTATGCATTTCCCTACTGCGGAGGCTTCAGGAGCTGTACACTCAGTTCTTCTAGATCTTGGATTCCTCCTTAAATTTGATATGGTGAATTTTCCTGACTGCCCCGTATGTGTAGCATTAGATGTCGGTGTCCTTTCTGAAACGCAAAACTTGCCCAGCATCTGCTGGATTAACTGGGAGTCCTTGCTGGACACTAACAATGTTTGTAGTTTATCTGAAATAGCTAATTCAATCTACTTCACTAAAATCTGTTCTAAACAGGCTTGCATTTTCTCAGCCAAATATCTTTGTGCAAAATACTCTCTTTCTGTAGCTCGCTCTCATGCACATTTGGTGGTCACTGTGTTATTCATGTCACGTATTAATGCTGTAAGTGCTGCGCAGTCCTCTCTCTTTAAGGTCTTCAGTAGCCAAAATAGGGGTCTGAAAATGTTACGGATGTGTTTTTCCAGACGGTTTCACATACTCTGTGTATTTTGTCCACTTTTTAGTTAAAATTTGAAGAGTTGAGTGAATCATGCCCAGCATGACAGCTCTGACAGTCCCATTCACACTGTGTAGCATTAGATTGTTCTTTCTCTGGGCCTTTCCTTTTACCACGCCCCGTTTGCCCCTAAGATGCTGATGGCCACGCTCTAGTTGCTGGTAGTTCTCTGAACTGCATTTAAGTGTCAGTCATTTCCAAGGGCCAGTACTAATGCTGTCTGTAATAATTGCAGTGTTCTCCCTTTAAATGTCTGCAGCAGAACTACTGTTATTATAGGCAGTCACAGCAAAACTAGAGGTGTGACTGCTTGCTTGAGGCAAGCTCTGCTCTCACGAGGCTCAGAAAAAGGCACTCTAAAACCAAGAGAAATACCATTGATGCCAACTATTTAGCTTCTGTCTGGCAGTCTTTGCCTCCTGCTTTGAGGGGAGATGCCTGCTTTTCACTCCGTAGGTTTTAGTGTAGCAGAGTCATGCTGTCAACTCAACCTTTTCCTAGACTGCTTATTTCTAGCTTCATACAGTGGGGAGGGCAAGTTGTCAGAGAGTTGGCCCATTTGATACAGCGAAAGTTGAGCTGGAAGTCAAAGTGCGAACATTAACTTCAGTCATCACTATAGAAAAGGCGATAGTTGTAACTACTACATCGTGTCAGATGATAACATACTTATTGTAGGTAAGTTGGTGCAACTGCAGACTTTTTATTAGATTTGTGTTGTTCTGATCGGAGAAGATTTTTTTAAAGAATTGTTTTTCAGTGAATTTCCTGGTCTTAACCATCGAATTTATTTAATAAAAGTTTTTCTGGCCGCCTCTTCCTATTCATTCAGGGAATCAATTTTCAGCATATTCTAGAGCAAGGTTTTACAAAGGGCCAAGTAGATTCATGGCTTTTCCAAGAGTTGTAGTGAAGGGTTAAGACATAAACATAACTGTTGACCTTTTTCATGAGGTGCTCTGTTGGTGTTAAATCAGTGGCTATATAAAGGGGTCATTTCTGTTGGCGTGCCTCAGTGGATTTTCTCAGGGTGGACTCAGAAGGAACAGAATAGGAAAAGGCAAGGAAGGCCAAGTGCCACAAAAACTAAACGTAGCCTCCTAGGAACTGAACGTGCACCAGCAGGGCAGCCTGCTCCCAAATTCAGTTTGACAGAGTGAATTGAGCAATTTTTCTGCCGAAGCTGTTTTCTTGGTACTCAGAAGAAATGGCTAGTCATTTCCAGGTTACGATTTACTGAGAATAGGAAAGTAAACTGATCTGCAGGGCTGCCTCCTCAATACCAGAAGCAGAGCCCTAAATAGTCTGAGGCTGTTTTTCGTAGACTGGAATGACGTGAGCAGGCGTGAATCCTGGAGCAACAGAGATCAGGTATGGAAATATAAACACTTTAGTACACAATGTATATACTGTATATTTGAGCTGTCCTGTTACCATTGTGGTTTTGAAGTGAATGTGTAATTATCTGAACTCTTGAACTTTCTGCCATGTGAACTACTGATGTGTTGCTGGTTTTAAAGGTACCTGGTAGAGGGTTAATTGGATTTGTGAATCGGAGTAATTTCTAAATCTAAATGAGAAAATAAGATCTATAAAAAAAGAATAAGCGAACTTGGGTTCTTTAAAAACTACCGGGAAACCTATCAGAAACATGAATAAGGTTGTTTAAAAAAAAAAAGCAAAACAGAATAAATTGTTTTCAGTGTTTATTGGATGCAGAAAGAAGTTAAAGAAACTGGAAGAAAAAGCAGTTTTTAATGGTAATATGTTTAACAGTGGTATATAAAGTGGACTCGGAATCATCAGATATTACTAAGGACAGGTTAGGCACATAGTTTAGGGGTGGCGTAAGGTGGCTGAACTTGTGTTGGAGCACGAGAGGCAGGATACGATGCCATTTCAACTCAATATTGTCTTGTTTCCTGGTGCTTGTGTCTTTCTGTTGAAAAATCGTGAACGGCTTGAATATTTTGACACAGGAACAGAGAGGAAGAAGTGTGGAAGCTGAACTGATACATCTCTGAGGAGATGAAGAATTTCTAGAGCTACAAATACTTAAGGGCAGCAGTTAAGAGAAGAAGGGGGGGGAAAACCCTGTTGTGGGATTTCCCACTCTACCAGTGGTAGGCTGTTTTGGGTTGAAGTGGGTGGGAGTCTGTAAAGAGGTAGGATGGGGAGGATTCAGAACTGGCCTCTGTGATGGGGAAACAATAGTAGGGAAGGGAGTGGTGTGCTACAAGCCCAGGGTGAGTTAGGGACAGAAACTGACCCTGTGCCTTCTGACAATCAGTGGTAGGCTCACCTTCTGTCCTTGCTCTATGATCTGATTAGAGATTAGATCATTCTTTTCTGATTAGAAAGAATATTCAAATTATGCATGCAAAATCTAAGCAGCCCAAGAGCTATCTGCATGCAACAAATGGATGCTCAGAAAAGCTCATCTGTACTTGTCAAACAGATGTGGGGTTTTGTCTTGATCTGTGAGGATCAAGCAAGTGAGCTGCAAGCAGGCAGCTGTAGATGAGAGAGCAGGAGTTACACATCATCCGGCCTCCCACCTCAGGTCTCTTGCTGGCGCAGCAAGAGAACTCTTAGTTTGCACCTGTATTGATGTTGTAGGCCATAAAGGGCAATGTTGTTTTTCTAGACTGTGTCAATATATTACTCTGTTTGATACCATGTTTTATTTCCTCATCAATGCTAAAGATCAAGCCCTATCTCTGAAGTGTTTCACTTCTTGGGAGCTGTGTAGCTGTTTTGGGAGCTGCCCTGTAAAAAATATCATTATCTGGAGAGTGGGGGAGGCAGCAACATCCTGTAGTTCTGAAGCTGGAGCCCTATACCAGTAAGGTGAAAAAAGTTTACTGCAAGTGTTGTGTAAAGATAAAGATTCATGTAGTTTGTTCTAAGTAAACAGGAGCCCCGGAGAAAAGTAGTGGTGTACTTCCCACACACAGACTCTCTACTAAGTAATCCTTCTGTAACAGAACACACAACTTCCCGTAGCTTTGCACTGACTTAACACTCATTAGACCTCTTTCCATGTGTATACACATGCATTCTTTCATCCATATGCTCTTTACAGGGGTCATTTCTTTTTTCACCCTGAAGTTTGCTGCAGCAATATGTCATTCTTTTCTGCTCCTCAGAGTGTGTATGTATGGAGGAAGGCAAGTTAATAGCCAGAATATAAAAGTCACACCTGAATAGTTGTATATGGCTATTCAAGTTGCATCGTGAGGAAGTCTTTGGGGAAGAAAAATTGTTCTTGCTGACTCCGATTCAGTTCCTGTTAGTACATTCAGCATCTTTAGTGTCAGGTTGACTGTTGATACTACCTGAATGAACATCACCCTTTATCTTTCCCCAAACTCTGTACATGATTCTGTATGCAGACCAGGCATACAGCACCTGATGTGCGATGATCACACCTGCTTTGCTGCCCTCCCCTCCCTAGACTGGGTGAGTGCAGAGGAGGCCCGTAGTCTGCAATTCTTGGGTTAAAAAAGGAGTATCTGGCTGATCTGCAGGAAGACGGAGAAGTAAGTGCAGATAATAAGCAATAGAAATAAATACATAAGCAGCGGTTGCTGTCCATTCTTCAGCTGAAATTCAGGACGGCGTCAGCAAACCTGTACTTTAGTTTGCTCTGAAGTAAGGATAAATTGTATACATTCTAGCTGTAGCTTAAAGGTTGCTTTTGCCTGGGAAACTTTTGCTCCCTTCATACAAGCACTTGCCCACGTTTCTCTTTAATGGAAGCTCACCTGTTGACATGGGTTGGACCTGTTACATGTTTCCGATGGAGGCGTGTGTGCAGATGTGTGCAGGATTGGATTCTGTATGGTTGAGTGACATTTTTAAACTTCTTGGACATATTTCATAGGGCAGTCTAATAAATCTTATTTTAACTGTACTATTCTTTTGGTAATTTCAATATGTGACTAATTGCTTTGAAAATAATAAGATAAGGAAATGTAAGAAAGTATTCTAAACAATTTTCATAGGTTAACAAATTGCCAACTACTTGTAAAGTGCAAATGCAGTCAGAATTACCTTCTTCTCTGATGAGATGAACTTTTAATTAACTTAATCAATGAAATTCATATCCCAAACAATTTATCTCAGGAAGGAAGACTATCCATCAATTTTATCTTAAAAAAAAAAAAGAACGCCCACACAACAATTAAATGAATGCCAGTGTAACTTTGAGACCTTTTTTTATGTAGAGAATCTGTTCTCACTTCTGTCTAATGAGTCTCTTTCCCCATGGATCTACCAGAGCTCAGACCTACTCCCACAAAGGCCATTTCACATGACAGGGCTCCCCTTGGGGCCTGATCCCTCACCTTTCTTACACTGACAACAGCGGTGTGGCTTGGGCTGCTTAACTGTATCCCCTTCAAACTGCGCATCCGTGCCAGGTATGCATTCTCCTTGGGTGCAGAAGTTTAGTATAAATCTAGGGGAAAAAAAATTGCCTCTGCTTGTTGAAGCTCTGACTTCACAAGAGTTGCTTTCCCGTGTGGAGGGGCCTGACTTGCACACGTATACTGACCTTCACAGTTGTCCTCGGCAGCCTCTCGCAGTACTCTGCAATTCCCAGTGCTTTCTGATAACTCTCTTTTTGTCTATCTCCAGGTATTTTGAATTGTGTTACACTCTCTCCTTCTGTTACTGGTGTTACTTTTTGAATACAAATACAGTTGGACTCAGGCTTGTTATCAGGAAGTGCCAGATACAGAAGTCTGAAGGATTGCCAGTTTTGATTTTTGCTTCCACCCACAAGTCTTTGGAAAAGTTTTGGATGCTGGGCTTTAATAAGCACCTAAAAAAAGAGAATGTCTAAAATGGGAGCTACAAGTAGGTGGTTACACTACTTGAAAGAACATTCTGTCTCAAAACTAGTAGAGAATCAGATGTCCTCAAATTGATAGCTCAGTGACTCAATTGATCTGGATGGCCTCACCAGATAGAGGTGGGTGATCCAGGACCGTGTGCTATAGCAGAGTGGAGATTTCCTCTAACAGGGTTTTTTGAGCTGTATGCCATGGCAAACAAGCACTTGTCCACCAAACAGGAAGGGTGAGAAGGAATTTGTGCTCCAGGCAGTACATTGCCTTCTGGCACCTCTACAGCTCTTCCTACACAAATCTTTTGGCAGACCCACAAACCTAGCTGACAGCTGGGAACTTACAATTAGCTGAATGCATGATTTCTAATAACGAACATTCTCTTTCATACTGTTTTATGAATGAGTGATTTTATGGAATGGAATTTAATATTAGGATATGTTTTTCTAATTGACCTTTTCAGCTGTCTTAGCATTAGATTGCAAAATCTGGTAGTGAGCAGAACAGCGTTGCTAAAATAAATACCAGCACGGAGGAAAGCATGCTGGTGACAAATTGGTCACCTCAGGTACATCTCCAAAAAGTTTTTACAGCTTCTTTAATAAAGGAAGAAGCTACATCACCCGCAACCCAGAAAAAGAGCCACAAACTCTGCAGTAGACCATTAATATGTTAATATTGAAAGCAGTGAAGAATTTGCAATACAACTTTGCTGTTGGCTAGTGTGCAAGTGAAAACTAGTCTAAGGGAAGCTTCTGAGTACCAGCAGTGACAACGTACGAGCAGGCCGTCTGAGACATTGCTGTGCCTGTCCAAGATCATGCTTCTGCCAGTGATTTATACCCATGTTTGCCTGGCTCGTGACTTCCTACCAGACAGTTTTCCGGGGTTCTGCTTCTGCTTGCTCATTCCCTCCAACTGGTTCCAGTCATAACTAACCCAGCTCTGTTTAGTAATCTCTGTTGCTGGCAAAATGAAATGAAGACTGTGTGGAGGGGCTGCCCATGTTTGTGGGAATCTGATGGCTTTTCTTGTTCATTTGGGAAGGCATGGCTGTCCCCAGTTTTTTTTTGCTTAATTCTACAGCTCAGCCTGATTTTGCCCACCTTTGATAGGTGGTTTCTCCAGGTCCCAAGATTTCTTGGTAGTATCAGGACTGGGTCTACAAATCAATGCTGTGTTAATTGTAGGTTCCTGCTGCCGTAACAGCAGGCCTAACATGTGTGATGCATCTCATTTCCACAGTCCCAGTCAGAGCTCAGTTAGTGGGGTTGCACTTGGGAGCAAATCTGACGTATCTTGCCACAGTGTATGTATGTTATCTGGTTGGCCACCAGTTCACATCTTCATTTAGGTGCTATGGCAAAGCTTGATACAGTGTCTTGTACTGTCTAAGGGGGCAGTCCCAGTCCTGCCTTGTGTGTTCGTAGCCTCACGTTCAGAAGAATTCTGCTGCCATGGAATGACTGACCTGGCTGGTCCTGCTGGAGCTGGTCACCAGTCTTTTGGCTGCCTTATTGGCTTTGCCTACCTGAAGTCACATGAAACGTGGATTGCAGGATGGAGGAGTGTAGTGTCCTTCAGATTAGGTCAGCTCAGGGGTGTATCCTGTGTATTAGAGCAGGGATCTCAGCCTTCCCTGGCCGCCTGCCCTCTCCAGAAATATCCAGCAGGGAGACCTCACTGGGCCTTCCCTCAGATATACTTAGGAGTGAAAGGCAGTGAAAACCATGCATGTGCCTTATTCCAGTGCTCTGTATAACATGTGCAGCATCTTTAATCTGCCTAGCTTCTTCAGAGCATCTTTGCTTCTGTTTCATTCACAGATGATCCAGAATAAAATTGCTCGCTGTGGTGCTGTTGTTGGATCCAAGAGCAAGAAGCACAAGTGATACACTCTATAGCACAGATAGAGGTAAGCTCTTCAGCACTTTAATGTTTCCTTCAGAAACTATCATCCTTCCTACAGGAATCCTTTCATTTTATCTTTAATTCTTCATTCCACCCTTTGCAATCGTTGTCACAGAATTTATTTTTACGTTTTCTATACAGACATTGCTGAGAGATGGTTAATTCATTCTGAGAGGAATATCAAGTAGATAAAATTTCTTCCTCGTAGCTGCACTGATCACAGGGCTTTAGTCAAGTCTGATGGTGTTTTCATTATAGACCTCTGGTTTCAAGGATTTATATAACATCCTGAAAAATCTTGGCTTAAAAATACTCATTTAGAATAAATGTGTGTGTGTACTTACCTTTCTGAAATGGGTGGTGTGTTTTGCCAGTCTGTGGGATGCAAAAATATCTGCTTTTCATATGGCTTTTTAGTTGTTCCTAATAGCTCTAAACTGTTAAAAATGTTTATGTACTTGGGCATCTTGATCCAGAGTCTGAAAAACCTAATCTTGTTTAACAAATAACCTCTCTGTCTTTGGTTCAGTGCTCCCTTCCCAACTGTGAGTAGTCTCACAGAGGTCCCTGTCCCTGAAGGCACGTCCATGTTTGTTCTTTATTTAGAATGTTTCCTTTCTTTTGACATGTTGTTCAGATTCATGGTACTTCTTTACAGTGTAACCACTGGCAGATTACAAATTGATGGCAGTCAACGGATTAAATTATGGTAGAAAGAGATTCAACATAATGGCATATTATTTTGTTCAGTGTCATGCTGATGGCATGTATTTTAACAAAACTCTGCATTTAAACCTTGTAGAAGCTTCAGTCTACTCTAAGCATGGACTGAGGAAGCAGACCTCAAGCCTACAACCTTTCAGAACTGAAAACATTTTTTTCTATAAGCTTCATACTACTGGGAAAACCAGTAAGAATAACTTAAGAAGTGTAGTGAGAACTCTGTGAGGGAATTTTTGAAGTGTGAACTTAACTACTTTGGACTGGTTGTCATGTCCTACAAATTTACATGTGAAACAATGCTGCTTTTTCAACCCCTGTAGTGTTGGAAAGTGGGGCAAAGCTTTTCTTCACAGTAGCTGAGCAGCAGAGCTAATGCTGATACATGCATATCACTTACTGCATCAACCTTTCGCTGTTGCATGCGGATCTGAATTGATGTGTGTTCTAAGAGTTTAACTTGAATTCTAAGGTTTTTAAGATATGTTATGCCAAAAATGGATTCTTGGTTTTGAAGCAGTAGCAGAGAAACTAAAGAAGAGGAAAATAAATGAAAGTTAGATTTAGAGTAGTGATAACACAGAAGGTCAGTTTCTGATTCACCAAAATTCCTGCCCATCTAGTGGCCATTTCCAGATTGTACTTGCTTAATTTGTCTGTTCTTTAGGCCAAACCCCTGTTGCTGAGAAAATACTTCTTTTAATTTAGAACAGTATTGTAGCAGATCCCTCCAAACATTTGGGTTCGGGAGTATAAGCTCCATGCATACATTAAGTCTTATTCAGGTCACGCCAGTAAATACACTGAGCTCTGTGCTCTAAACCCGAGATCAGAGAAGTGTTTTCAAAAGAGCTCTGTGACATAAATTCAATCTCTTTGTTTTGAACATAAAAGATAAATGAAGGAGCTAATTCAGGGCCTGATTTCAAAAAATAAAATGGAAGAAGAAAGGAAACCTAGTAGGCTGTAAAAATGTGACTGCATTTCGGGAAAGGTTCCTGTACTAAGGCTCTTTTCGGATCTTGGAACTGTTACGTGCTAGTGTTTCTGAATTTAGATTTTTAGCTCGTTCAGGAAAGCAGTGATGTATTTGATGGCTGAAAATTTTTGATAGAAATGAAAAAAAATCTGAGCAGATTCACTTTTAAACATCATACGTAGAAAAAACAAGTTCAGTTTAGTTCCATCTGTCCCTGTAGAAAACAATATTGCTACCAGGATGATAAATAGCTCTTACAGAGCTGGGGAAAAAAATCCACCAAGTTTCTATCATAAATAAAACTATAGAGATTCCTTTGGCACCCTGTTTAATTGTGTTCTAATTAGTACCCAACAATGCAAGTACATGTGATAGAACTTTTAAGCTGAGGTGTTTATGAACCATTTGTTCTCTCTGCAAAATTAATTTAGGCTCTTTAGCTGTTGTTCTTCCTGTCTGGACACAAATTCTGCAGAGCTTTCTTAAATGGTTTTGATCTCTGAGTCCAGGACAACTGATAAGGCTGCAGGTGAACGCTAGACTTTGGTTACTCCTTTCGTGCCTTTCTGCAGGTAGGACATAGGCTGTTTGTTCTAGTACGGGTATTCTCAGCCAGCTTTTTTGTGTGGCTGCACATGCATCAGCTAAACTAACCCACGTTCTCCGAGCCCAGTGGTAATTAGCTCCACAGTGAAAACACACACCTTAAAAATAAAAGATTAGGTGGATAAATTAGCCAAATGGATAATGGTTGTTACAAGATTTACATAATGCTTAAAATCAATTTAGTGGTAGCCCCATGCAAGAGGCATACTTCAGTGTTTCGGAATTCCATTGGTGAGTGATCATAGGTTCTTTGAATGATGGACTTGGTCTGAAGAGGTAATATGAAATTGTGTCTGTTGTTGGTTAGTTACATGTGCCCACCAGGAAAGAGAAATAAGATGATATAGACTCTGGAAAAAAAAACAGTGGAAGCCAGTAGTGTCAGCAAGTTGAGCTAGAAATGTGGTTAATAATTACCTTGTTTAACTTCGATTTTGAACCTGTTCTGTGTTGAGGGCTCCATTTACGAACTCATCCATGTCGCTCATGAGGTTAAATTATATTCTTTTCAGTGTTTCGTGAGCCCTTATGGGCCTCCTTTTCCTCTTTTGTCATAATTCACAAAATCTGGCTGAGTGACAGATTGATAATATGTATGTCCTTGCATTTTATAGTTATTTAGAGCCAGGGTCGGTGGGATGTCCTTTCTTACTCCTACTGTTACATGAGAGTAAAGGCGCTTCAGAATTGCACCTAAAAGTACATTTTAATTTAGCATGTCAGTGTTTCTGCCCTTTGTATTGGGCCCAGATTTACAGATCGGGTATCTGTTTGCTGGTACAGATTCAGGCCCTGCTGGGCGATGAATGGCTGGGGCGTTTTTCAGACCTGCAACAGTGCTGGAAATGCTGAGCTGCTTCATCCGTAACAGTGAGACACTTAGTGGCTAGACTTCTTCCACTGGTCTGTTCCTCAGCTGCTGTGTCCCAGAGGAATGTCGTTCCATGTCGTAATACTGTCCTCACTAAAGGAGTGATTAAGATTGCATGGTTTTTTGCTAATTTGGCCCATCAAAGGCAAGGGCTGGAATTTTGTCCAAATCGCCTGGATGCAGTGGCTGAGCAACTGCAACCCCGACCAGCACACACCAGAGCCTCTCAAATATTAGGGATGTGAAAAATCAGAACAAAGAAATCTTCTTGAAGATCAGGAAATGGTGTAAGTTGTGACCTGTGGAGGCTTTTTTCAACTGAGGGTATTTTTGGGCTGGTTTTTTTGTTTTTTTTTTCTTTAAATGGGTGCGCACTTTTCAGTAAAATAAGCAGAGGTGGAATACAGTGGGGCTGTAGCATCTTCTGCTTTGCAAATCTAAAGCTGAAGCACACTGATTCCATTTGGAGCTCTTAGAAGTGTAGGAAAGCTGTGATGTTAGTATTGTATCAAAAGGAAGGTTTATGTGGGATACTAAATCTGGAAATTGTCAAACTCAAATGTAGTAAGTAAATGACATCATATAAATAATTCAATAGGCTGCCAGAGTTCATAGAATTAAAATACATTTTATATCAACTCTTAAACTATCTTGTCAGTATGCACACCAGAGAGTGAAAAATACAGTGTGTCTTAGATAACGATCCTTGCACTTGCATGACAAATAGAAATCTTCAGACAGATACCCTACAAATGCTTTTCTTTCAGGAAAGAATCCAATGACTATATTGTCAGTGCGGAGTTTTTTACTTGGTCTTTCTCTTATAACATGGAGTGTCTGGGGCAATGACTTTAGCAAAATAATTGCGTTACATTTTATTATGAAATAACTACAAACAAATAAAAATCAAATTGAATGCTTAACCTATGTTGATTTATGAGGGGGCTGACAAGGGATTTTATAGTCAGAATTTACAAAGTTTCTTGTTTTTCAAAATGTTCTTAATAATGTAATGTTTTTCACCCTGAAGAAAGGATAACAACAGTCTTAAGTATTAGAAATTACATGGTCAATAAAGTACTTCATTTTTTTATATTTTTAGGCAGTGCATTTTATTCCCCTCCTAACACCATTCTTAAATACTGTTTTAAACTCTCTTAATATTCGTATCATATGTAGTCAGCAAAATACAAGTTTATAATTGTCCAGTGGGGCATTAAACACTTAGAAAACCAGAATACTGTAGTAGTGGTGCCATTTTTTCAAGATTTATGTTTCCTCAGAGTTCTTTACGAATTTTTGCTTCCACATGGGATTGTGTGATCCTGTACAGTATGTACAGTGCTGGCCGACCTCATCAAAAGGAACAGTTCACTGCAAGCAGTGCCCAGGTATGTCTGTGCAGAGGACTGAGTCTCACCTTACTAATGCACTGTGCTAGGGAACGTAGCAGCTTAGGGCACTGACTTTCTGAAGAGTTAAAATGGAGTGTGCTGTTATGTTTTTGAATGTATAGATAAGAGATTTAAAAGCTGCCTTCAAAGTCTGCAGTCTGGTGGAAAGATTGTTCTAGTTTTGGACATTAGGTAGTGCTCAGAGCACCTATTTCCTCAGAGGTGCGTATGTTGTGTGCTTGTTGTAGTTTAGGGTTCAAATTCAGCTCAGGAGTTTGTATTACGAAATTATTTTTTTCTTAGGAGGTGACAGTTGAGGGTTTCAGTGAAGTTCAAAGGTTTCTGTGATAAGAAAAGGGTGCCTGTTCATCTTATAAAGAATGACCATTTCTGAAGAAGCTGCTCTCAGAATTTGGCAATACAGGTGCTCGTGCTCCTGCTGGGCATTTACATGATGGACTAATGCATGTTTGACTCTCTTTTACTGCCCCTATGAGTGTTACGGTTCCCAGTCCTGACCTGAGCATGAGACTTCTCGGAGCAGAGAAGGATGCCTGACACTGTGGGGCAGGGATGTAATGCTGCTCTGGGAAGAGTATTGCCGACCACAGTTGCTTACTGTAGAAATGGTGCATAAAGCTTCAACCTGGCTGAGTCCCACAGCCCCATTGGTCTGACCTCCCCATCCCCAGACAATGAAAGCCACAGCCTAGAAAGGGGAAAGTACCAAATCACACAAGAAGGAGCAGCATGCAAAGAGAGTGTGTTCTGTGGAAATAGGTGACTTGCAGTGCAGGTGGCAATCAGCAAAATTACACTTTGATTACAAAATGTGAAACAGAATGAATAAAGTTGGAGTCTGCCTCTTACTCAACTGGTAGCTTAATTTGTGGCTATCGTCCTTGATTTTAGTAAGCTTATTTGCACTCACAGGATTTAAAAAAAATAGTAGTCTTACATCTTTTCTGTTTCTGCATCCCTGGGAGACATCCATGGATCTTCCTCCTCTAACACATAGGTCAGAGCAGGTGGGAAAGCAGGCTGTACCCTTAGGGACATGGGGCAGGTATCTTCTCTTGCCTGGGGTGGGAAGGGCAGTGGATTAGAAGGTAAATAGTGATGTCTTGCCTCACTCTTTAGTTCCCTGTTTGCTCCCAGGTTGGAACAGTATTGCATTGTCCTTTCCCCAGAGTTCTGCAGCAAATAAACAGCTCACTGCAGAGCCCTTAAATCCTGTGTGTTTTGGAAAGATGCCACAAGAGTGCAAAGAAGGTGAATCAAAATTTCATGCATACACAAAAGAAATGTTAAATGAAAAAAAAAAAAGAGGCAGTCTGTTATTGTGATTAAAAATAAAAAAGTAAACATGACTTTAAACATCCTTGATATCAGCAGAAAAGTGTGCCTGCTGTAGAGCACACTGGCAGGTGGGTTTTTTCTTTTCCCCCAAGAAAGTGGGTTGAGCCAAATTGTGTTCTTGGCAGAGGGGACAATGGGCCACTGAAGATGAAAGCACTGGAATCGAATACCATTGTAGTCTGACACTGAGGCTATTATTTCAGTCAAGTGCATGAAATGAACTTCTGTCTTCCATGCAGGTAAACAGCAGATTGGATGTTAATTGGAAGGTACTGGAGTAGTGGGAAAACCTGGTTGGAATTTGTGCTTTCGGTGTTTTCTTCTGTTTACTTTCTGAACAAGCCCTGGTAATTTTACAGGCTATTGAATTGCTGGGCAGATAAGACATTTTAGCACTGTGCTATAATTCTGTACTTAAAGGTTTTTCCTCCAGAGTGCATGAGGTTGAAGAAAAGGAGAATTCTTTATCAGCAGTATCTTTTTTTTTTTTTTTTAAAGTTGATACAAAGTTTATCCTTTCCAGACAGGTCAAATTTTCAATGGATACGAAATGGCAAAGTTCCATTGAAGCCAAGGTGTTCTACAGTTTTACAGCAGTTGAGGATTTATTTCAAGAAACATCCAGTGAATAAAAATAGAGGAACTAGCCAACTGGCTTAGCACTGAATTGGAAACCTTAACATCAAACGTCTTTTTGAAAGACCCTGGAGGTTGTAAAGAAAATGTTGCTTAGGTGATGGAATGTGGCCTCCAATCACAGACAGGACGCTGGCTCAGGGAAGGCCAAGCAGAGTTGCTGGCACAAAAAAACCTGCTTAGCTCAAGATGTAAGGCTTGTCCCGTGAGTTGCTGGGTACCTTTGCCTCTCGGGGGAAGTAAGAGAAAGCTGCAGGTGTCAGATAGCATAATGCTCATCTTGGTGTTCTGAGCCTGGAAAAATGGTTCACGCCTGTGTCTGTCCTTTTCTGTATCACTAAAGCAATCTTTCGTAAAATAGAATGAAGCAGAAATATGAGGGCAGATTTTTCATTAGCTGACAATCTGGCCTGCTATTATCTAATGAATTCCTGGAAAGCGTTGATGTGATTTCAGCTACAGTAGCATCAGCTGAAACGGTGAGTGGAGTCCAGTGAAAGAGAAATCAAATGGGCTGAAAAGCATAACCATCCATAGTGTTTTACTCATTTTTCAAGGAATTAGAAATGAGGCTGTTACTAGGGATATAGCAGGGACACATTTTGCTTATCTCCTCAGCTGATGAGGCCTGGTGTTTTCACATGGAACATGCCCTATGCTTGGGAAGGAAGAAGAGCCTCTGTAGCAGATTTTGGATAGTCAATGAATGGTGTTGCTCCTGAATAGGAGTTTTTTGACTCTATGTAGTGTGGTCAGCAGTTCCTGTAGTGAGCCTTACACGAGGTGAAATGTTTTATGGCAGAAATAACTGGGAAGCTCTTTGTGTGTCTGGGAAGAATCCAGGAGGTGACAGTACGAATATGATAAATAAGAAAAGATTCTCAAGAAGTGACAACAATGTGTTCACAAATAGGGCTTGAATGCAACTTGTACTGCCTTTATGGTAAGAAAAATTTCTTAGGCAATTGGACAAAACTTGGAGAGTTGGTGAGGTTGCATTCTTTTGCTGTGGCAAAGCCCACATGTTCACAATTTCACATTTGAATGCAGAAAGGTAAGAGGCTGGAATATGAAAAATGACCATCTGAAAAATGTCAAACAGAAGAATCCCACCACACTCTCTCTGTTTCCAGTTCTGTTGAACTGCGGAGTCTCTCGCCTTGACTATATGGTCACCATTGAGCAGTGTTTTACACTTCCAAGCAGACATCAAACATCTCTGTTGTAAGTAGGTCTGTTCTGTGACTTCACCTTCCAGGCCAAGGGTTACAGGTTTTATCAAGTGCATAATGCAAGTTCAGTTTTCCAGTCAACAGAGGCAGTAAATCCCACAGTACACTGCGCAGAATGACAGTACAAAATGCACCAGAAAACATGACAGTGGAGTCACAATTGCACCAGAATTCTGTGATGAGGTCTTAAAATACCAGCAAAGTCTTCCTGGAGGTGGGGATTTCACAGGAATCACAATGAGGCATTTCAGCCTAATGTTCATTGCCAAGGTTCCCTTGGGATGTTCAAGAATGACACCGTGACAGGTTGCTGCCTATCACTTCTTAAATCGGAATCATTATTTCCATGGCAACGGCAAGTGTATAATGTACCCGAGGCCTTAGGGCACTTCGGCATATCTGACAGTTATGTAATGTTGTGTCTAGTCACAACTAAATTTCACTTAGCAGGTAAAAAGCAAGAGGTAATTTCAGGCCCCAGTTTTCAATTCTTTGATAATGGAATGACCTTTCCAAGTTGTGGTTGTATAGTGACTCAGTAAGTATCTTGACGCCAGGATGCCTTGTGTTCCTTTGAAGTTTACAGTAAGCACTGATGAAATACTTGCCTTTGTCCTGGTAACCCTTTGCTCTGCCCTTGTGGTGGCTGGATGCCTGGTAAGGCAAACTCTATATGGGTGAGGCAGGAAGAGCTTCCCTAAGATAATTAAGTTTTCTTCCCCATAACTTGCTACTTTGCAGAGAATTCTTTCTGTGGGCTTCATTT
>NW_010241070.1:0-478 GCF_000690775.1 Eurypyga helias
CCTCTTCACTACTTGTAGGTCAGAAGTGTTTCATTTGCACGGTAATTGTTGCATCCTTTAGTAACTGTCGGTCATCAGTCATCTGGTTTCAGATGGCAAGGGTCTGACTGCCTTGAGGTAGTGACTCAGTGGTATTTTGTTAATTACCACTGTTGGGTTTTTGTGTCTGTTTCTTTCATTTGCCCCCTTCTGTTTCTGTATTTCAGTTTTCTTTTTTCTGCTTTAAGCATTCTGTCTGAAAACACTTACCAGTCCCATTAAGCTGATAAATCCACAGAACAGATAAAATACAAAGGGAAATATTAGGGGGGATGAGGAGCTTAATGGTGAAGCTAAGGAATTATTTTTATCATTAAAAGCTGCTATTGGGTTAGTTATTTGTCTAATTTGTGTAAAGTTCATTTGGCAGTATCTGTGAACATGCATAGTCTGCTCTGCAATAAATAACTAAAGCTGACTTTTCTGTTGGAATTTCAAG
>NW_010241071.1:0-211 GCF_000690775.1 Eurypyga helias
AAGAAGAAGGGAGAGCTTAAAAACCTAAGTTAATGGTTGAGGTAACACAGGCTATACTGAAATCTCTAGGGTTCACAGCAAAGAATTATGCTTCAGGTCAATTTTGATTTCTATAAATCAACCTGTTGCTTAAATCCCAGTTCAAAAGTGCTCCTTTAAAGACTTGGTCTGTGCCTTTGCTGCTGCCATAAAAAAGCAACATTGAAAGAGT
>NW_010241071.1:229-1834 GCF_000690775.1 Eurypyga helias
CGTGTGCTTAGGCTTTAAGAAAAAGGCTGTTTCGTGAGCAGCCAGACTTATGAAGTCTAGTTTTCTGCACGCTTGGTTTTCTGTGCTGTCACCTCTGTAACCCCTGGTTACATGAAGGGAGGCAGCAAGCAGGGGTCTGGGGCAGTGCTCAGTCAACTGCCTGTCTGTGGCATCTCCACTGAGCTTTCTCACCTTCTCATCCAGCTCCTTTGGATCTTTCCCCACCGTACAAACCAAGTGGGAATTAAACTATCACGAAGACTTCAATCCCTCTTCCAAATTTGGGTGAGAATGGCTGATGAATGAAGTGCGACTGGGGAGGCACGGTGTTGCTGAGGAAAGACAGACTGAGATGGAGGTCTGTTTCCCAAGGAAACTATGCTAAAAAAACAATGCAGTTGTGCAAACATGCCCACGAAGTTCAGTAACTATTTGCAGTCCCTGTGTACAGCGCAGTGTGGAGGGGAAAGTGCTGCTGCTCCTAGTTGAGTTTGAGACTCTGCCAAGAGTCTGTGCCCCTTGGCATGTCAGTGAATGTCGTGCCTCAGGTCCATCCCAGGTGAAAGGGAGAAAACAGGGTACATTCCCCGACGGATGTCGGGCTCTGTGGGTTAACTCTGGACATGTGGAGGGGACTGCACAACGGGGCCTCAAACTTGGCTGGGGACTTTGTGTTTCTGGAACACAAACAACAACTAACTTTCAGTTTATAATAATCTCAGTATGTATCTATTTACATAGCTGTTTAGTCCATAAATGTTTCTCATGAAGGCCCTTTCCAAAGCACGTAGAGTACGTAAGGCTATTGCTATGCTATTGCTGTGCATTTCTCCAGCTTTGGGTTTCTTTCTCAAGCAAATTTAAGCACCCAAATCCAAGCCAACCAGAAGTCCTGACAATATTTGGAGTTCTAAAAATGGGCAGTAGGATTTTTTATATTGTTCCCATTTATGAGTGGCAACCGAGGAAAAGCCCTTGGTGTGGAGACAATTAGCAAAACGCATGGTTAAGTGATGGTCGTGACTCGTGTTTTGCCAAGCAGAGGCAGGTCAAATGATTTGGGTGGAAAACAAACCCCAGCTCCTATTGGCAACAGGCTCAGCACAGCGATCCCCACCTCCTCGTCTCCTCTGTCACTCCGAGCATGTCCTTGGAGCACCTCACGGCGCAGGATGGGGTCGTGCTGGGTGGCCAGCCAGATCTTCAGGGAGAGGTGAGTGACTTGCCAGCCTGTCTCTCTTTGAGGGGTGATGATGGCCAAGGGGAGGGAAGAGAGCATCTGGGGATGCTGAGGCCACGAGATGCTGCTTTAAACTACACTCCCCGTGCCTCAGTTTCCCCTGCTATGAACGCAGCGTCCTCAGCATCAGACAGTGGGGATGTGCGGCTGGGGAGGGTGCCCGGGCCAGCCCAGCAGCGCGAGAGGTGTCCGGGCTGTGGTGATGGTGTTCCTCGGCCTCCTCAGCCCGGGGGCCGGCTCCGGGGCAGGCAGGGCAGGGCTCAGCCCCGGTACAGGCGGTGCAGAGCCCAGTACAGGCGGTGCAAAGCCCGGTACAGGCAGGGCTCAGCCCGGTACAGGTGGTGCAGAGCCCGGTACAGGCAGGG
>NW_010241072.1:0-71849 GCF_000690775.1 Eurypyga helias
GGTGGGGTCTTGACACGGAGCTGCCTGGAGCCGATGTCCCAGCCTCTCTTAAAATGTCCTCGAGCACTTGGATTTGCCTCAGATTAAGTCCAGTTGCCCGGGCTGGCACGTACCCGTACACAGGCTAAATGAGAACCACCCGTCACACCTCCCGTCCTCCCTCCTCCTCTCCCGCGCAGGTTCATTAAGGCCTTCCCCAGCGAAAACAGGCTGCGTTTCGGGGGGAACGCCGAAGCGTTTGATATTTTCCACTCTGCGTGTCAAGGGCATTTACAGTCGGCGTCAGGCTGTTCCGTCAGTCTGAGGGAAGCACTTTGAAGTGTTTGTGGTAGAGGCCACATGTGCAGTCAAGATGTGCCGCTGAGCTGGGCTCCCCAGCCTCTCGCTCCCTTTGCATTCCCAGCACCATGTGACAATCAACAACACGGCTTAACCCTTTCGCACCGCTGGCTCATTCCGCTCGGAGATGGAGGACGGGGGCCTCGTTCTCTTGAGCATCTTGGTGGCCACGCCATGGAAGTCTTTGGCCGCCCTCCTTCATTTTGGAGAAGTGGTGGCACAGCTCAGGCAACCAGGGCCTGGGAAGGTGATGGGATGGAGCTGGGAGGCCCTGAAGCTTCTGGTCCAAGCAGAGGGTCTGACGCTAATCCCCACACATGCTGCCAGAGGTCCCGCTTTGATGATGAAAGTCGCATTGCTTGCTATGAGCAGCTGCGGAGCCGGCTCCCATCCTTGCCGGCTCCCACCCTCGCCCGTCCTGCAGCGGGACCCGAAAAGCCACAGGGAAGGAGTCCCAGTGGCTGTGACACACCAGGGATGCCCACGATGACATTACTGTCCGTCTGTCTAGCATGACGGATGGCACGCAACGAAATGGGCAGCATTTTGCACCAGGAGGAACTGGTGGGAGCCCGGCAGTGTTTCCAGGAGCTCTCTGGAGGGGCAGCATCAGGGATGAGTCTGATTTCTTTGTGTAGGGCTTGCACAGCAGTCGTGTAGCGCTTTGCCATAGCTACAGGCCTGAGGTTATTTTCATGTGCCCAGAGAGCGCCCTGGAGAGGAGCTTGCTTAAAAAGCAACCCAGGGATCAGCAAGAACAGCTGCTCTTTGAGGGAAGGAGAATAGCAGCCTCTCAGGCCGTATGGCTCTTCTCAGCTCCCTAAAAAGGACAGAACTCAAGACACATTGTGTCCCCACTTGATGCTTCTCTGATGTCCAAGAACCACCTTCTCCCCTGGTGCTCCACAGCCCCTCCAGGCAGGAGGGGAGTGGGCTTCTCTGGGGAGCCCCCCACCAGGGCTTCGGTCCTTGTGGGTGGATCTTCCACCTTCTGTCGGGAACCCCTGGCTGGTTACTGGGAGTTGGGCTTGGATCACACCTTTGGATCATACCGTAAAATAGAAACTCATCGCCCTGCAAGCCTGTCTCCGCCGGGGGCTGAGCTGCAGCCTCCATGGGGTGGTTTTAATTCTGAGCAGATTCCCAGCGTGATCTGCGCAGCCTGGACCCACTGCAGTGATAAAAAGGACATGGAAGGCAACAGGGGAGGAAAGAGCGTGGTGGAAAAGGCAGAGGCCTCTCTGTGCAAGCTCAGAGCTCAACAGCTATGAGCTAAGGGGACAGGGATGTGAGCTGCGGAGAGCCAGCTCCACCCTTTCCTGCTGCCTCTGGCACAGCAAGTGGTTTTCGGGGACCAACATGGCGCTGCCCCGTTCACTAAGCCCTGAATCCCCAGAGCAGGGAGCAGAGCACAAGGCTGCAGGCACATTCCACCATGGCGCTGCCGATCTGCCATGGCAGAGCAGATCCAGCACGGGAACGCCGCTCCGGCAGCTGCAGCGTTAATGCGTGGCACAGAAAAAAATAATCTTCCTTTTCAATTACTGCATTACAGAGGGTGGAGGCCTGGGGGGAGGGTGTCATTGTACTGGCTCTTGCTTGGCAGGGAAAAGACATCTTTTGGGCCACAAGCTTCCTAGAAAAATTGTAGCCAAGGCATTATCCTGAGTAACTGACCTCTCCTCCTTCCATGAAAGCCCCCTCCCTGCAATTAAGTGGAGTTCTGGAAACCCCTGCCTTCCACCCTGATTTCCCAGCCCCCGGCAAAGCATCTGACTCACCCTGCATGTCTCTCACCACGGCTCTTTTACCAAGGGGGTTGACTCCAACACCCAGGGAGGATTGCGTTTCGCTGTCATCAAGGGGGTTGATCAGACAGCCCCATCCTCGCATTTCTGTGTTGGCCTGCGCGTGTTTTCGTATGCTTTTGTGCTGAGCTGGCACTCGCAGGAGAGGTGGTCTGAAGTTACTGTCTGCTCTGACTCATCAGCCACTTCGAAATCCCAAATCTTCTAAATCTGAAAGGTCAGAATGAAACACGACTGTTGGTGCTGCCCCTGGAGCACCACCCGTCCAGCCTGATAAAAGCAGGACCCATCCACAAAACTTCAGCCATCCAAACATCACCTGCTTAGCCCAAGCTTGTCATCAACTTGGCAGCGAGAAGGGGACGCAGGATGGCTAAGTCAGGTGGGAACGGCTTCCCAAAACAGCCTTGCAGACAGCTGGCTGGAGCTAGCAGCCCGGCGCTGGGCTGCCTGGCAGCTCGCGACGGCGATACACAGTGGAGCTGGTCTCTGCCACTCCGTGGAAGGGGGTTGGATGGGTTGTCAAGCCAGCCTCCTAAGGAAACACCAGTGATGCGCTCACCTGGGTTTTCTAATGAGTTTTGAACACATTGGGAAGTTTTGAAACCCATTTGGTCCAAGGGGCAGACATCTCAGCCCCAGTAAATGGCACTAAAATACCCTTACAGGGAGAGAGATCCAAACTGAGGGGCCAAGTGAAGGGAAGATGAACAACCTCCCTTGTGTTACACACCAGGAGGTAGATGTAGGAAAGCTGGATCCATCCATTTCAGAGCCACGTGCTTTTATAGCTCAGCCTCAGTGCACAGGGGAGGCCGAGTCTCCAAACTTAACCAGATTAGTAGGTGCAGATGAGATATGTTGTATCATACTTATTCCGACCCTAAGTTCATCAGGGCAGGAATCAAAGCTTCCTATGGGTCTGCCAAGAGTTATCTGAGTCACAGAGACATGGGGATGGATTCCCTCCTGGGCTGCCCTCCTGACAGCAACTCCAGAGCAGTCTGGGAGCAGATGCACAAGCCCAAGGAGCAACTCTCCACTCAGGACAGCTCTCAGTGGTGGGAGCCAGCTTGACCTCAGTCCTGCCCAGGCATCTACACTGCTTTCCAAGTTGATGTCGCTGACTCAGGCCAAGCCTGATGAACTAAACCCAGTAACAGGCAGAGACACCACGTGAGCAGGAGCCGGTCATGCTGGCAGAGCATTAGGCTTTTTGTTTTGAGGGATCTTTCTGGTTGGGCTTGGTTTCTATTTCTGCAGGAACTGATACCTGGGGTAGAAATCAGTTTTTTCAGAGTTCTTTTTCCTCCCCTATTCCCGAAAGGCCCCTTGCTCTGCCATCAAACTCCTGGCACCAAGGGCAGGCAGACTTCCTTCCACCTTGCAAACCCCAGTGAGACCGATTTGGTAAGGCATGGAAGTGCCATGGACCACAGCTGTCCATCACCCACCCCGAGATTCATCCCCGTCGGCACGACAAGGCAAGCTTCAAAGCCAGGGATATGTGAGATAATTCTGGTTTGGGTCACGGTTGAGGAATGAAGACAGCTTCCCCTTTCTCTGCTCATGACACATACTACCTGTTTACAGCCCAAAAGGCACATACCGCTGAGGTCTGACCTTCTGGCTGCCAGCACAAGGTGTGCTAAGGGCAACATTTCACCCTTGTATAAAGCCTTCACTCAGAGGATCCCAAAGCCCTTTGCAAATGCTTGCTTATGAGTCCTCATCACAGTCCTGGCAAGAAATAAGAGACACAGGGGACCCACCTCATTTGCTATGGAGAGGGGGCACTTTCTGGAGTGAAACAGAGGCATTTAACAGATGAGAACAGCGCTGCTCAACATAACACGCCAGCCAGAAAAGAAATGAAAGGAATGAAAATTGTGGTGAAGTAGGAGAAGCTCAGGCAAGAATCGTGTCATTAATCACCCTGAAACTTGGCCAAGACAACGGCGAAAGGCGCCGTGTGATTTTTATCAGGCTCCGTTCGTACCCTGGTGTGACAGGCAACGCAGCATCCCACGAGAATGGGCTGGGGCGGCCGGATCGGTACTCAGCTTGGGAAGGAAAGGGCTGGGCACAACTTCCAAAGGCAGCAGCGTGGTTGGGGTTGTTGGACATGACCCACTGCTGCCTGTGGGTGCCTGAGGGCAGCACCTCTCCTGATTCACTGGCTGGGAAGTTCTTGCTCCTTGTGACTGCAGGGACATGTGGCTCTCAGCCCATGACACCGCTGTCACCTGCTGTCACACCTACCCCTTGCACCGCGGTGCTTTTTGCCATTCCCACTCCTGAATTCGTGTTGTTTCCAGCAGAGAAGACAAAGGCCTGCCTGGTCTTTACCTGCAGCTTTATTTTCTCACGTATTCCCTGCACCTTTGACTGCCTGCCTCTCTGCAAACCTAGCACTCCGTTAGAAAGGTCCTCAGCTCAGCCATACACCCCCAGTAAACTGCCCTCGCAGCTGATTGGCACCAAATCAGAGGCAGGCACAGCTACAAAATCCTCGCTGCTCCCAAATCTCAAGGTGCTTTACAAATAACCCGGAAACGATGCCTGTCGAAGTGGGATTATCTGAAAAGCGAACTCTACACAGCTGCAAGATGGTCCCCGGAACAGAAAGATCCCGGATGACAATACTGGCGAGGAAGAAAAGGTCAGTTAGCGTTAGTTTTCACTCCAAGATCGCACGAGACGTGAGTTTGCCAATCCTTCCATTCTAACAACTCATTTCAGAGTAGATTGCACAAGGCTGAGGGACGCTAAGAGGGACTGGGAATGCTGTGTGAACGCGGATCATTTTGGAAACGCTACCATATCGGCTCCAGATGGTGGCAGGAGGTGGAGGATGAGACAGCGTAACTTGAATAAAGCAAGAGCTCACAGTCTTGTCTTTTTCTGGGCACTGATAGCTCCAGTAATTACCAGTGCCAGCTCTGCCAGCCCCGTGCCTCCATCCAGGCCACATACCGCCCTGAGGTGGCTTTTGTACCCCCGTTGCAATGAAGTATTTCATCCCACTAGAGTTTATTATTCTTTTATAGACTGAAGGGCTTCAGCCTAATCTTTCAACAAACAAAAGGAATCTTTCAACATTTCAATGCTGTTGTAATTGGCTCCAAAAATAGCACCCTCAGAGCCACATTTCTTAAACTTAAGTCAAAGTCTTAACCTTTCTTTTAGAAAAAAAGAAAAAAAATCCAAAGACTAACTTATATATCTTTTATATATCAAATCAAATAAACAAAAAGCTAAAATTTGAAAGTTAATCTATAGTAGCTTTTATTTTCCCCCATTTTGTTTGTGTGCTTGCTTCTGTTGGAGGGGAGGGGAGAGGGTTTACTATTGTTTCATGAGCCACCACTGGATGTTTTATAGACCACCAAAGGCCCATGGATCACAGTCGGAGAAACACTGCTTCAGAGATAAACAGGCTCGTTACAGGAGGCCCTTGCTCTCCGCTCTGCTTCATGGCTCACGCTGCAGCAGACAGCCACGTTTTGTCTATAACTCCTATATGCTCCCCACCGAAGGGTACCGGTTGTCTTCTCCGCGGACCGGGCTCTGTTCATGCCGTCCTGTCCTTGCCACTGCCATGCTTGTATCCCTGGATCCATGCCATGCTCCATGTACTCCACCCAGGTCAGCCCCAAGGCAAAGCACCATCGCCCAAGGGATGCAGAATAATGCCAGCTTGTTCTGCATCTTAAAAAAGACAGTACGTGTCCTCTTGGAGAGGATGAGTTGTCTCCACTGCTCCTCTGTTACCGTAAGCGGCTTTTCCTGCCAGGAAAACTGGCCTCGGTGCAGCCCTCTCTATGACCCCCACAGCTCTCTCCAAA
The DNA here is from genome assembly GCF_000690775.1 of Eurypyga helias. Classification (NCBI taxonomy): domain Eukaryota; kingdom Metazoa; phylum Chordata; class Aves; order Eurypygiformes; family Eurypygidae; genus Eurypyga; species Eurypyga helias. The sequence goes on from NW_010241072.1 coordinate 5,996, forward strand.
TTTTGCAAGCAGACACCTTGGCACCTCCAGTCGCCTTCGGACTCTGTTAGTGTTGGCTGGCTGGGACTGACAGCTTCCATCTTCTTTCTCCTTGTTTCATTAACTGTCACGCTGGGGGTTTTGATCTTCCCTGGAACCGAGCCCTGCCAAAAGATTTACTCTACTGCAGTGCTCCGTTTCACATAATTGCCAGAGCAAGCTGTGCAGTTGGTAACGACCAAGGAAACGCACTAGATGCACTCAGGATATGGCATTCACATATTGTGCTTTCATAAAGGTATAGCAATGGAAACATTCCCTATTTTGATTGTCCCAAAGCCACAGGAAAAAGGGAATTAAGGGAATTGATATGTCTGGGAGAGATGCCAGCTCTGATTTACTCACATTTTTACCCTGATCTGAAATACCTTGGTCAGAGACGGAAAACTTTTATAGAAGACATGAACCAAATCAGGCCCTGCACACACTGGCATCCAGCTAAGAGCTATCTCAGCTGGCACAGTCCGAGAAACACACAAAGGAACCAGGAATCAAACGGGCAACGGCAGCTCTGTAAGAAATTTCTCCTCTTCCTACAGAGGGAGTGGACATTCCAGCATCACCACGGCTAATACCCGCATTTCGCAGTCTGCCTTCTGACCACAAAGCGCCTAAGGTACCAGAACACCAGTGAGTTAGGATGTAGGGGTTGGCTTGGCTCCTGGAAAGAGGATGTGCTTTATCATCAAATCCCAGCATGATTTGGGATGGAGAGACACAGAGCGGTCAAGCCAGAGTGGTAAGCCCAAAACAGGGTTGCCTTTGGAAGCAGTATAAAAAGAAAATATCTTTGCTAATGTAACCTCGCCTTCCAGTTTAACCTCCACGTTCCCTCAGAGAGTGCAAACATGCCTGCACATACTTCAGGCACAGCAACTCACTTAGGAAGACTCAGATGTAGTGTAAGTCCAATTAAAGCAAAATGGAATGAAAGTCCCAAATTATTTCAATGTGTCAGAGTGAGGAATTTGCAAATCCATTGGTTATTGCAAAGTTGTTCTGGGAAAAATAATATCTGTACAGATTCCATCCCCCTCTGCTGAGCTCCATGGGGGTTTTGACATCAACTTCAGTGGGAAGTACACACATACAAGCAAGCTTTAGCCATGCATTAATTAACTGTGCTTCAGGCCAAATGCATTTGCTCTTACGCCCCAATCCTGCGATGAATTTTCCATAGAAAGATCTCTGTCCCTCCAGTGGTGTCCACTGAGCACACACCAGCAAGGTCTAACTGCAAGATCCCATTTGCCCAGAAACCAACCCAGAAGAACACATATCTGCATGAATCTTGCTTAGTTCAGTCAAGAGCAGGGTTTGATGAAAATATCTCATTACGTATCAAGCTGGAGAGTAGATCAAAGGGTTTTTTTTAAGCTCACTAATAAAACAAAACAGAAATACCGCTTCAGAGGATGTAGCTAGCTTGTCTGTGATGGCTCTGTTCTTTGGGAAGGTGAGTACAGAAACCACAAAAATATTACTGCTAAAATAACCAAAACAAAACACAAAATTAGGCAAATCCTCAATGCAGTATATCATCCATAATTCTTTCTCCTGCTAAAAATTCCCGGATAACAGACAATGGGGAAGAAGCGTTCTGCCCATATCACTCACCTCCAGCCCCTGTTCAGCACAAGGGAAAATAGTGAAGGTCCTTTCTTGATTTATGAAGCAAGTTCGGGTTTTTCTGGGGCATGTATTTGAATAGGAACAGGACCCCAAAACGCCGGTAGCATAAACCAGGCTTACACCAACGCAGTGTGCCACCCCACAGATGTGCCCACAGTTCCTCTAAGGCTGTGCTCTGCAGTTTAGCTCTCTGCTCTCTGAGGCTTTCTATCACAGAGTTACTGCAGGGCAGATACTGGCATGGTTGTTTCAAACTTGCTAGAAAGCCATTTGCTCCCTTAAATGTAATTTATGTAATTCAGCTAGGAAGTTTGTCTTCAGTACAAAATACTTTTTAATCACCTCAGTTAAGTCTTTCTACTTCACCTCATCTCGTTCCTATGGAAATCGTAAGTCTTCCAGAACTGCAAATTCTGTTTCCTGGCCAATGTTAGGAAAACTGATTTTTTCCATTACCTTCTGAGATAGTATTTGCATATAAATACTGTTCAGATCTCAGAAAATATATTTGAAATTATTCTTACTATTCATTATACTGGAGACCTTCCATGTTTCCACAAGCAGCCCTATTATTTTTTATCCCTTTCCATGTAAGCAAAAAAAGACCTCCTGTGTGCTTCTTCATTAATCCACAGCTCCTTTCTACATGCAGTATAAATTCTCCACCAAATTCTTGTTATACTGAAAAAAATCCAAGAGAAAATAATAAGAATAATAAAAATTGGCACCTTTTTGGCCCTAACAGCACTTCCCACCCTTGATCCATGGATGGCTGGCGAGGTTATAAGAGTTTGCAGTTGGTCTGGAAAACCAACTGTTCTTAAAAACCCTCTATTCAAAGTTAAACAATGAAAGTGTAAGTGCTCCAAAAGACATAAAGAAGGTTGACAGGGATCTTTGCAGTGGTTTGGGAACCTCTGTGCTAAGGAAGAGAGAAAGAGTATGGAGTCGCATGTCTTTTGTATGTATGACAAGCTACAGCCGAGCTGAACAAGAAGGGACAGGTTTCCTTGCCAGGGTGAACATCTCACACGTTAATGACCAGTAAAAGAGACCTGCGGCCCGAGTCAGCCAGAACCAGGAAGGCTGCTCTCTGCCACACATGACACAGTTCACAAGCACACGGTGCTGATGCTTATGCGTTCACTGATAAAACATCCACTAATAAAACAAGTTCTTCACAGAGAGGGTGGAGAGGCACTGGGACAGGTTGCCCAGAGAAGCTGGGGATGACCCATCCCTGGAAGTGTCCAAGGCCAGGCTGGATGAGGCTTGGAGCAACCTGGTCTAGTGGAAGGTGTCCCTGCCCATGGCAGGGGGTGGGACTGGATGGGCTTTAAGGTCCCTTCCAACCCAAACCATTCTGTGATTCTATGCACTTCCTGCACTTGGTGGTCGTGCTTTTCTCCACCTCTCCTTCCTCTCTGCTCTCCCTCTTTCCCACTTCAGGGATCCTCACCGCTGTGAATGCTCGTACGATAGCACTTTCAGGTTTAAAACAAACCTGAAATACAGGAAGAGACACTATCCATTAGGGAGTGCAGCAGCAGGGCATGACTACAGATGGGTAACGGAACTGTCAATGCAAGTGATGTGCAAGCCTCTGCTTGGAGATCTTGTGAAGAACCATCCTTCGCCTGTACTTGGGTGGAGGACCCAGAAGGGAAGGTGTAGTTGGATCAATCTGTTTAGCCTGGGCAAGGGGGAAAACAGGAATATGCTTGCTCTCCCTCATACGGATCACTCCTGAAAATCCCACTTGACCTGAACACTGTCCCAGGCAAGGCACGGGCAGAACACAGCACCAGATGAGAGCCACATGCTGAGATCAAGTGCTGAAAACCTTTTCTGTGTCTCTGCATCTCTCCTGCAGGGCACCTGAATACCAGAGATTCATGAGCATTTGCAAAGGATTTACTTTCTCAGCATGATCATTCTTGAGATTAGCATAGAAACTTAACGATAACATAAATTTCAGCTGTCCCCTTGTTACCTCCTCATGCACCTGGGGATTCTTCAGGATCTTTGCAGTTGTTGACAACGGAGTTCTTTGGCTTTAAAAGAGCAGAAAAATACGGTTTGTTACTGTCTTCACCAGGTTGTGAGATACAAAGAATTCTTGAGAAGATCATCCCCTCCATCTCTCTAAAGCAGCTATAGCAATAGCGAAGAGCCTGCGTCTTTCATCTGTTTTGTTAGCTTCATTTTGGAAATTTCCAGGGCTTGTGCAGCTGGGAGATGGGTAAGAGTGCTAAGAAGGGCCATGGGCCTCTGCGTTTTGCAGCCGCAGCACCCATGGAAAGAAGAGCTGACACAGATGCTGGCAGTCATGGGTGAACCTTCTTTCAGAGGAAATGGAGATGTGCTGGGAACCTCCCAAGAGAGCAAAAGAATGCTTCCAGACAGTCAGGTGGAGCAGCCTGCTGGCTCCATCAACCTGACGGACTTGGCAGCCCCTTCTGCTCCAGCTGGCCAGGATCCTGAAGTCTGCAAAGCCGAAGGCAGCATTACTGAATTATTGGGAGAAAACAGATAGCTGCATAAGCTTATACACAGTGATACACGCACACATATATATATACCCACACACATACATTTGTACACATCATGGATTAAGCAGCACCTCCTTTGGAAAGCTTGCAGGACGTATGAACTCCTAGCAGGACTTAAACCCCTACGCCTTATCCTATAATGACTAAGCTGGTCTCTGTGTTGGGCATGTTAACTCTGCAGGAGAGCTCTGACATCTTCCTGGAAGAGATTTAAAGATGTATTTTTATTAGCTTTTGTAAAAGAAACACTGACTAAAAGCTCCTATCTGAAGCTTGCCCAACAGCCTCACATTCCCTGGGTTCCTCTAAGTCTGAGTCCTCAAAGTCTTTCTGTAGCAGAGGCCAAATCCCACTTCCAGCTCCAGTCTGGGCGCCAGGCTTGCTTGCTAGGCTCTCAACTTCTCCAGCCCAGAGCAGAGTTCCTGCTTACGTCAGCAGTAGTTGGCCAAGAGAAAAAGAGAACAATGCAGCCTTCATAGATTAACAATATTTCAATTTACTATAAATTATGCGGTATATAACATGGCGCCGAGGAGGAATTTGTCATTCTTTGGGATCCTTGCTTTTTCTGTCCTTTCTTTCTCTTCCTTCTCCACCTTCCCCTTTTCACTTCTCCTGCCTTCTAGTTCTATCTCGTCACCTCCTTTTCTCTCTCCTTTCCTCACTGCCTCCCTTCCAACAGATCCCACTATTGCTTCGATGGCTCCACTCCAATCCCTTCCTCAATGCTAACTGCTACAGCCACTGACAACAGAACATCTAAGTGGAGATGCATTCCAGTGTCCTGGAAAGGAATGCACAGAGCAAAGACAGCAGGACCTGAGGGGCCAGGAGGACTGGGATATGCAAGAAGAGTTAAGGGCAGGAAAGACCTGGGCTTCAGACCTTTTTAGGCCGCACCTTGAATCCTGGGTTCAGTTCTGGGCCCCTCACTGCAAGAACGGCATTGAGATGCGTGTTCAGAGAAGGGAACAGAGCTGGGGAAGGGTATGAAGCACAATTCCTGTGAGAGGCGGCTGAGGGAGCTGGGGGTGTTCAGTCTGAAGACTCAGGGGAGACCTTATCGCTCTCTACAACTCCCTGAAAGGAGGGTGCCGGGGGGTGTGTGTGTGTGTGCGGTCTCTTCACCCAAGTAACAAGTGACAGAACAAGAGGAAAAGGTCTCAAGTTGCTCCAGGGAAGGTTTAGATTGGATATTAGGAAACATTTCTTCCCAGAAAGGGCTGTTAGGCATTGGAACGAGCTGCCCAGGGAAGCGGTGGAGTCACCATCCCGGGAGGGATTGAAAAGATGTGTTGATGAGGCGCTTAGGAACATGGTTTAGTGGTGGATTTAGGCAGTGTTGCATTAAGGGTTGGTGATCTATTCCAAGGTCTTTTCCAACCTAAGCGATTCCATGATTCTATACACACATTGGTATAGGCAAAGAAGAGCTCACCCCCAGGACTGGCTGAAAGAATTCTCTACGGCATTTCTGCCCGGAGCTGTCAGTCCAAGAAAAATTGTATTTCATAGTCAGAGGGAGAAAAATAAACAGAAAAATGTTTCTTCTTTAGAGTGTTGGATATTTGATCTTATCTGGAATGAGTGTGTGTGTACATGTGTGCATACGTCACTGTTGTTATTTTATTACAGAGCGCTGTTATGAAACTTCCCATTTTGCATAAATCTTCCTTTTCAGACATGTGGTCACTGGTTTAGGGAATATTTACTGTTAAATGCCTCAGTTTTTGCAGACCCAAACTTTTCTTTGTTTCATTCTCAGGACTGCTCAGCATAGCCAGAGCCTTCACCACAGACGTCCCAGACACTGCTCTTAAAAAAATTATCCTGACCAAAATTAATGCTTTGGCCGATGTGAACTGCTAGGCAGCATCACAAGGCAGCAATTAGGCTGTAAGTTACTTACAGTCTTTCCTCTTCAAACCTCAATATTTAGGTCACATGTAAGAGTGTAGTTATGGACACAAAACCAGCACTCACAGGTTGTTATATTTGTTCAAACTCATCTTTGGTTCTCTTCCAAAAGCCAGCCTCTCATCTGACATTCGATATGTTGCTCACCTTTACCTGGATGCCTGCTCAAGGAAGGAGAAATCCCTCCTCCACAGCAAGTACAAGGCTCGCTCCGTTCACTCCACAACTTGAGCCTCCAGCGCTCAGGTATCAAACAACTCCAGCTCTGAAAGGGCCCAAGTTCCTCGTGGACTGGCTATCCGTGACACCAAGGAGCTGCCTATCCCAAACCAGGACCCAGAAGATGCCGTGCAACCTAATAAAACTCAACCAACGCAGCTACATTCCTGTCTAAGGTAGTTCTTGTCAAGTTCTCGTCCCGTCAAGGTCACCTGACAAACAAAAACACTTTTGGAAAAGAGAAATCCCTTGAGCTCATCCCTTCTGTTCTTGTGATCAATGCCAGCCCACGTTCCCTCTGTTCTCTCCCAGTCACCCGGGACAATAGTTCTACATCCCTTGTTAGGCAGAAGGACATGCTTCCAGGTCTCAGAGGAAAGCACAAACACAGATGGACTTCCTAGTATTACATGTAGTCTGCAGAGCATGGAAAACCTTCAGGATACTCAGAAGAGAGAACAGACAAGATGAACCCCACAGCCCGCATTCCCAGGGTCCCGAGTGCACTGAAAAGCTCTGCAGCCTCTCCCCTTTCCTCAGGGTTTGGCTGCCTGTGCTACGACTGCAAGCTGGGATCAGACTGCTGTGAGAAACAACGTGAAATAACTGCGAGGAGCCTCTGCAGGGCCCTTCCCCACTTCACGTGGGAGCTGCCCCTGCAGCTTGGCTGTTGGCTGAGCTGCTGCCTGTGCTCATACACCTGAAGCTGGATGTGGGGGCAGAGGTGTTCCCTCTCACCCCTGGAAGCAATCAGGTCCAGGAGCTGGTGCCTGGGTCCTCCTTGCCGCAGTGCACTTAACCCTGCTTGCTGAACACCAGGACAGGGAATGTAAGCAGTCACACTTGTCTCCTTCACAGGAGGATGATGATCTTGTCCTTCAGGCCATCTCCTCAGACTGGAATCAACCCCAGGCAGAACACTGGTCTAGTGGAAGGTGTCCCTGCCCATGGCAAGGGGTTGAAACTAGATGATCTTTAAGGTCCCTTCCAACCCAAACCATTCTATGATTCTATGATTCATGACACAAGCCACCTTATGTCTTCTCCAGGACAGGAGCAAGCTGAAGATCAGAGCCCTGCCTTTCAGAAGGCAAAATCAGGGAACTAAGTCTAAACAAAATCACAGAGGGGTTTAATTGCACCCTCATTCTTCCTAAAATCACTGGCCTCTTGGTTCCAACATTAAACTGTGACATCATGTTTCTTTTCTTTACAATTTTCTGTTCAGCATAAAGTGATACGAGAGCACAGAAACCCGCTATGAGGATTGGAGATAGCGAAAGCCCTTCTGGATCATCTGTTTCAGAGCAGGTCTCTATCTATCCCCCAGTTTTCACTTGCTGGAAAGTTACCCAGCCATATGGTTGCAATTAAAGTCTCGGTTCCTCACAGGCTCATGGCAAATAGTCTGCTTCACCTGGGTCACAACTCTAAGGGGAATTCCCCCAGACGGGATTTGCAGGACATATTCGGTGGCAGCTCTGACATAGGTATTAGCCATAATGGAATCCATGTCAATTATGAGTTCATCCATTCTTTTTTCTATCCTAGGCCTCCCACTCAAATTTCAGAGATCTCCTTCTAAAATGCAATTTGACCCATTTTGGAATGGAGAGAGTTCCTTAGTCACTCCATTTGAGACCAATTAGGCTGTTTGATTTGGGATCCTTTATCCCTCAGCACTCTTAGCCTGTCTGTTCCAATAAACGTTGCAAACAATCCCGGTGTCTGAAACCCCCACATGCTCCGTGGACCCCATTTCCTACCCCCTAACTGCACTCCCTTTACTCCTCTTTCACTGACCTGAGTCAATCACAGACCCCGGGGTTACTCTGTGCTTACCAGCTCCATCTCCTTGAACTGCCCTTCAACTCTGTGCCTGCAGAGGCCTTGAGGATGAGGAGGTGTGACTGACTTGTACTGCTTTCTCCTGGCTTCAGAGCTCGCAGCAATCCCTTTTGCGGCCGACCCAAGATGCGAATGTGCCCTCAGAGTTCAGTTTTAATTGACCTCCCTGGTTTGCTTGAAATATTGATCAAAACATAACTGCTTCCTTTCCAACCACCCGATGGACAGTCCATGAGTTTGGGGAGAATTCCAGCTTTCCAACCAAGAAGCAATCACAGATTTGCAGTGATTATTGGAGCTCGAGGCTTTCGTTTTATGTGTCATTTCCAGATGTTTCCAGTCCCTCGCATCCTTGTAGAACAAGTCATTGGATTCAAGGCTGATAATGGAAACAAGGTCGTAGGTTGTGAGAAGACATCTACCTGCTTTAATTCAACACTCTTTAGATGTTCTCCACGTGTTCCAAACCAGAACAGCCTGCAAGGTTTGTGAAATCAGGGTGTACCCACAGAACAGGAATAAACCTAATAGAATGTAAACCTTTGATTGAGGAATGAGCCTGAGCACATATTTAACTGTCATCACAAAGAAGACGGCTTTCCTCATTGGGGGCCCAGATGAATTGTTACAGCCAGTCCAAGACCTGTTAGAGAAGGGCTGGAATCGTCTCTTTCCCCCCGAGGCCTCCGGGAATGACCCTGAATTTTTGGTGAGGGAGGTTGTTTCAGAATTCAAACCTGAACCAACCCTGAAGTTGGCCGCTTGCCCCCTCTTCCATGAGGCAGACCCAGCCCAGCTGAAGGCCTCCACGGCCTTGTGCTACGCAGGGCGTTCAAAACCCAGATCTGGATTTTGCAGCCTGGGATCATCTCCGACTTCCCCGGCTTCAGAACCGCAATTCCATTTGCTTTACGTCGCTTGCCTGTTTGCTTTGGGGGAAGAAAAAAATATTAAAAAAAGAAAAAAAACCCAACCAGTAACAATCCAAAAGACAGCAACGCTGTCCCAGCAACATTCCTCCTCACAGAGCAATGAAGACGACAATTAAGCCCAGCAGTACCCACATCCTTAGCCCTTTGGGCCTCACAGCATTTTCTCCCTCTTTCCCCTGTCTTTGTTTTGGGGTTTTTATTTCATTTTTTATCACTCTGGCTTGTGCTGCCTGAGAGGCAGGGGACCTCGGGGGTGTCCTTGAGATGTTTACTCAAGACTGGAGCACACCCAAGAGGTGGTTTTCAAGGCCTCTGCAAGGCTCTGAACCCCCCTGTTTTGCAGAGGAGGATGGCTGCAGCTGGCTGGGCAGAATTTGCCCCTGGGGACAGGTTTGCCTGTCGGTGATGGAGAGGTGCTGGGAGTAAAGCACGTCATCTTCATCCTCCTCCTTTGTCGGCCTGGCTCTGGTATTTGGCCATGGAGAAGTCGTGCTGCAGGCTAGGCTCTACCCCTATACTGGATGATCTCCAGGATCCCAGCAGTGCTCCTTAGTTTTCCTGAACCTACAGCACTATCTCTTTCGGGGGCCCTCCCTGCACCTCCTGAACCCAAGTGCTCTGATACCGCCCCCTGCAGCCTTGTAGGAGCTCTAAGTTGGGGATCATCTCGTCAGTGACACACGACAATCAAAGCCCGTGACACGCAGGATTTGCAAAACTATTTAGCACTGTTATTTTTTGTGGTAGGTTGCATAAAACTTACAGCTAGATCTAAGCAAAGCAATACAGTTCAGTGCATCCCCATCCTCCATGCCATCACCGTTCTTGCACAACCACTTGAACTTCCATCAAGGCCTGTGGACTATCCAGAGTCATCCTCCTATGCAGGACTTCTCCAGACCAGGGAATCCATCCTGCAAGGAACTTCATCCTGCCTTTCTCCATTCTTAACCTTGGTGGTCCTGAATGCCCTCTCCTTCCCTCCTAAAGCCTTCTCCTGTGTTTCTCTTCATTGCTGCCTGCCTTCCTCTTCTTTCTGGTCCTCCATGTCACGAGCTTTTTCCATGATTTTGAATTCCTTTGCTCTTCCAGAGTGGGTAAAAACGTTCTATATTGTTGATTTTGAAAATAAACTTCTTAAACTATATTGATAGAGACATATGAGCGCATGTGTTCCACTTTGATTTTCTGAAACATTCAAAGAATATAACCAAATGCATTCCATATTGGAAAATATGAAATTTCAGAACACTCATGAACTGTGGAAACAGAACTTTCTCGCATTATAGATATGTTTCATTCTGGGCAAGGTTGGGTTTTCTTTGCTTTTCTCCAGAAAAAATATTCAAAACAGGTACTTTGTAATGTTTGCACAAGAAATAACATGTCTTGTTTAAAACCTCCTAATGAAAAATGTCCAGTAGGTCCCTGAGCTGGGTTCACGCCATGGTCGCGATCCCTACTGATGGTGGTGAGGTTAGTTACGCTTGGTAAGAGATACAACGAAGAACTAACAAACAGCCTGGCCGTTCTGCGCTTGTCCCAGCTTTCCTCCGCTCCAAGCAACACCCTCCGCTCCCATCTCTTGGTAGGAGGGAACGCGGTATTTGTTATTGGTTTCGCGCCGACCACGGAGCCTCATTCCTTACACAGCCTCCCAGGACAATCCCGGGTTCTTACGTGCAAATGAAATATGGCTCTGTTGGTGCGCACTGACGGGCCCTCTCCGTGGGCAGCTTGCAAGGAAACTCACCCGCGGTATTCTGGCACCATTCTGAGCCCATTACCTCTGCTCCTGCTGCTCCTGCTTCCTCCGGCATTTTCAATGTTCCCGTGGAATGAGGAGTGAGCCCCAGAAGAGGCGCATACCTAGAAACACGGCACTTGTCCCGCTGCTGCTAATAACTACTGACACTTGGTTTTCCACACCTCGGCATAGGTGAATTAAGCTTTCTTTGTGGCGCACGAGAGCTCGAGCCCAACCATCACAGAGAACGGAAACCGAATTCTGGTGATACTTGGAGCCGAGGAGCTGCACCTCTGATACCACAGCTTAAACCCATCAACACAAACAGAGTTGGACCTCTTCCCACTGCACTTTTCTGTGCTGCCAAACCTCAGTATTGAGTCAGGAAGCAAGCACGAAAAGGAAGAGAATAAAGAAAAAGAGGGAAAAGACCAAATGAAACACGGATTTTACTGGTTTTCTGGGTTTTGTTAGGTTTCAGGTGCAGTTGTCTCATTGTTCTAGAAATTTTTCTCTAATCAGAAGGGCTAGGAATATAATTTTTAGAACCAGAAAACCTGAGAGTTTTGAATAATCACACATTAACAGTGACTAGTGCCTCATGAATAGCCCCAAACCTGATAACGGATCTCTAGTCAGCAACATCAGATCTGTACCATTTCCCCATCACACCAGTGAAAGATGTTTCCTGTTGGCAGAGCAAACTTGCAACCCTGAGGTAAGAAGCACATCCTAACACATGGGTTGAGAAACATTTGTCAGCAGCCTTGCTCTTAAATAGAAACGTTGCAGCGAAGGCCACAACCATCTTGCTGAAAAACAGTGTGATTAATGACACTAATACGTAATAATTAAAACATACTCATTGAAGGGGGTTGTGAGCTGTTCTTGACTTGGGTAGGGTATTACCCAGTTGGATCAAAAATCTCTGGGGTGTTCTTTAGGGATGCAGCAAGGTACAGGGGGGTCCTGGACTTTGAACGAGGCTCTGTGACTCTACAACGAACCATCACAGAAGTAATCACATCTTAGCAAGTGCTCCAGCCTTCTGGCCAGAAACACTAAAAATCCTGAGCACTGAGGGTCAGATTTCCACAGTCACCTTGCATCAGCCTGACTCTGCTCCCACTGCAAAATCAGTCACTGGCAGTAGGAAGAACAGCCTGTGCTTCTGAAAATCCCCTCTCGGATTTGTTTCAGACTGCTATAAAACGCTTCTTCAACTCGTACATCAGCCTAAACATCCATTCTTCAAAAATGGCTTTGTTCTCCATTCAAACTTTGCTTCCCAGCCGCAGAAGACAGAGGAGCAAAGTGGTCTTGGGTCATCCCAGCCAAGATTTTGGCTCAGAGCAGATCCCTTGCTCTACCATGAGGCCCAAGCAATGCCAGTGCACTCAGGCTAGTGCACCACGCCTGAGCTCCTGAGCTCTTGGCTGGTGCAAGTCGCTGGGAGTCCACTGCTTTCCTTGGGGCCAGGATTTCACACATTGTGTTTAAGCTACCACTGAGCTCAAAGGCCATTTGAGTCAGGGCAAAAGCCCTCCTAAAGAAGCCACGAGCGGCGCTACGGAAACTCAGCAATCTCAGCCTTTGCAAAACTAGTGGAGGAATTTTCCCTTAGTAACAAACCCCTTAGCATCCTTTGTTTTGGAAAGTATGAAAATGTTTCCATATAAATTTTTCCAAAATGCTGCCCTCAGGATTCTCATGTTGCCCTGATGCTGAGAAATCCCTCTGCTCGCCCCAGAAAAAGAAATAAGAGAGGACGGCCCGTGGAGTGTCTGAAAGATGGCAGCATCCTCAAGCATCCCTAGCCTTGGGGTGGAAAGCTAAGCCTTGTTATCCCTGTTTTGATCCCAGGTTCCCAGGGCTTCTTGCCAGGTTGTTGGGGGTCTGGCATCTCCGGAGGGGCGGGGGGGTTGTCTGGATTCTGGGGCAACACTCTGGGTTTCTGTGGGCTTCCTGTCCCACTGCGGGACTGAACGCAGCACAGGGGCCCCAAGCCCTGGAAAACAACAGAGCCGGCTGGCAGGAGAGCAGGCTGCGCTCCCGCAGGCTCGTGGCTGGGGCTGGGCTCACCAAAACAGAACCACTCTCGAGAGGGATTTCTGCAGTGACGAAGGATGGTTTCCTGACAACGAGGAAAGCTTTCTGTTAGAAATGACCCAGACAGTCCCAACCCGGAGACAGCGTGGTGCTCTGGTGAGGTGGAAAAGTCCTCCGTGCAGCCCAGCAGCTACACCATGAAAGCCCAAGGCCCGTCGCACTGGGTAGACTGGGACCTTCTCCAACCAGCCTACTGCCTACCAGACCCTGGGGTTAGCTATCCACTTATTCTGGCTCCCTCCATACCTCTCTGCAGAGATGCTTGCCCCTAGGAAACGAGTCACACCTTACAAAGAGGCTGAGAAACCCTCCGGAGGTGCCTGTCTGTGTGTGGACTCAGAGAGAAGGAGGTCGCATGTGTCTGTTGACACTCAACGTCTTCTTCAGGGGCTGTGTCAGGGCAGCGGGCTCCCGCCATGCCGACCCCGGGCAGGCACGGGGTGCCCGGCCCATCCAGCCCACAGCGTAACGGCTTTTTCCCCCTCCGGCTTTTTCACACCTCCCCGTTTGCCTGCACCTCAGCATGTGCTCACACACCAACAGCATGGACGGCAGGTGGGTCCCTCGATTACGAACAGGGCCAGACCCGCCGTTTGGGCTCACCACAGATGGCCTCCATGCTCTCCAAACAACAAGGGGGGCACGTGGGCGGCAGCCACCACGTAGGGAAGGGAGCTTGCTTCACAAAACCCCTATCTATCCAATAAAAAATGACATGCCAGGAACCCCTCCAGGGATCTCGGGTGGGTTTTTAGTGCAACAGTCGGTCAGAATCTTTGTTCCAGGTTTTCCTTTGGGTTGATTTCTTAAACACGTACACATCCGAGCCCGGGACGGCTTGTGCAAGAGCTCTTTTGTATGTGAAGTCCTAAGTTCCCTGTCGCAGAGCTCTTCTGTACCGTACGGTGGGCTCTGCACAATGCCTGGCAGAAAGAAATGGTACAAAATCTGTTGATAAATCATCTGTGGAAGGCCTGAACGCCAGCCAAGACAGATAAAAATAAAAGAAATTAAAATAGTTGTGTGTGTGTGTGTGTTTTATGAAGGGAACATTTATATTTTTAAACTAGGAGTAATTGTATTCTGTATCTGAAATGGCATCTGAAAGTGATTTAGTGTAACAATGTGGTTTCTGATTGGTGCTTGAACTAGTTCCAGAACATTTTTTATAATAAGCATCATAAAGATCCCAATTATCTGATCCTTTTTCCTAACATGGTCAGAGAGGATGTTTCCAAAGAAACAGCTTTTGGGTTGTTTTCCCCACCCCCGTCCCCCCCAGCCTTTGTGGCACTGCAAACGTTTACATACACGCTTAACCTTGTGAGTAGCCCCGGAGACGTGAACCAAGCCAGCCCTCAGCAGCAAAGCTAATCAGAGTGTAAACTACTAACGTTCAGATTTGCTAATCAGGGCAATCCATAGACTTTCAGGGAAAGGTCTGCTTGTTATTCCGAGAGCTGTTCAGGATGCATTTACGATTCAATAAACGAGGCCCCAGCATTACCAAAATAATTACTTACTCAAACAAGCCTGTAAAACTCAAGGACTGCCCCAAATAAAAGGAGGCTCCCCCCACACACCCCCCTCCAGTTTAATAACATAAATCTACTGAAATGCATCTTGCTGCCATAAAATCAGTTCTACATGCCTCAGAAACCCTTGATTTACTAAGTGGGCAGGGAGGTCAGATCCTGCCAGGGACTCAGAGAGCTGAACATATGGAGAGAAGTTTTAAATCTGGAAGTTTTGTCCACCCACAGAAATGGAAAGCGGTTCATCTCTTACCCTGTAACTTCACTCCCCAAAATAAGACACAAAAAAGCGACAGGTAATACTACAGATTCAAATGGACCCATTTTGATGATCACTCAGTGAAGGGGATGAAGAACGACCCTAAAACCCACTGCCTGTCCCAGAGGGGATTGTCCCCCCAGCCTGCCTTTACATTGGCAGCCACCCCCCGGCACTGGGACCCTGCGGGAGGGCCGGCTGTCCCACCCTGGGTCCTGCCTTTCCCAAGCAGCCCTCACCAGGCTGCAGGCACAACTCCAGTACCACGCAGCACACCAGAACCCCTGCCATGAGCAGGGCAAGGCCAGGCACGGATCGGGACTGCAGCGGTTACGTCAGGCAGCAGCCTGGTAGGAGAAGCAACAGGGCCTGCTACAGGAGAGATGATTTCTTCCTGACAGAGACAAGAGTCTCTGCCTTCTTAGAAACATCTCTTCCACTTTCCACCCCGCAATAAAAACCCTTCTTTCCTGAACTAACTGACTTTGGCTAGGTCTTTCCTGCCCCACGCCAGAACAGGGGATCCACAGGTCATTCTAGACACTAGGCGTCTGTTCTTCTTTCAAGCATCACCTCAATTTCCCTCCATTTTGAGCAACACAGGGTTTAATGTGCTGCACAGGACAGTTGGTTGCCACCCCAATACCCAAACATGGTAACTAAGAATCTGGAGAGGTTCTTGTGTTCAAAAGGACTGTATGGGACATCACCCTCAGGGGCCTTGTTCTCATCTGGAAGAAAGAACATCCCTTTTATATAGCAAGAATCACAGAGTGGTTTGGGTTGGAAGGGACCTTAAGGACCATCCAGTCCCACCCCCTGCCATGGGCAGGGCTGACCCCAAGTCCTTTTCCTCAGGGCTGCTCTCCATCTACTCTCCACCCAGCCTGTCCTTGTGCCTGGGATTGCCCCAACCCAGGTGCAGGACCTTGCACTTGGCCTGGTTGAAATCCATGAGGTTGGCAGTGACCCACCTCTCCAGCCTGTCCAGGTCCCTCTGGATGGCCAGAAGAAATATCCAAGAAGAGAACAAGGGAAACTGCCAGGCAGTTGCTCTCTCTCGTTCAGACTAGCTGTAGTTATGGGAAGGTGTGAGGGACTCAGCAGCCTGCTTAGCCTCAGGCAGCAGGGCAGCCAGAGCTCCAGCAGCGGGTTTGCATTTGTAGTCAAGAGGAATAGGAAAACAGCTTTCAAAAATGCCTACTGACTGCTTGTGGGTTTGAGCTGATAGAGACTACAAACCATTCCTCGCAACACTTCCATGCTCTGTGCAAACCCACACCGAAGCCTACTGTGGCTTCGCAGTACTTTGCCCCCATCCTGCACCCACCTCACCTAGAAAGTGTTGTCAGGCTGACCCTGGAAGGTGCTCAACCCACGTAGCCCCCAGCACTATGCAGGGTAATTAGCCTGAGTGTTTGGGTGGACCTGGAAGTGTCACCTAGCTGCGGCAGCCACCTCGCTATCAGGCTGCCCCTGGTCACTTAGATCATGTTCTGATGATGTGTGAACACAGAGGTGGCCAAAAATAAATAACAGAAGACGCCTTACTCCCCTGAGCACGGGGGCTCTCACGCCAAGAAATATTCTCACTTCTTGCTGCCTCTTTTTGTGGTGGTTTTCCTGAGACTGAAAACGTTCCTCCACTGCAGAAGATGCGAAAAAAATTCCTGCTAAATGAGTTTCATCTTTTTGAAGCTTTGTTGCGCCTCTAAGATAATTTATGAGGTGTCAGGATTTTCCGACCACAAATGTCTTGGACAAAAACCGTTTTTACACTACAGATGCCATGAAAGAGAAGCAATTTCAGTCTGTTTTTTCTACAGCACTGTCTGTGTCCACAACGAAGCACGGGTTCAGAGCTCCTGGAGATTATTTGTGTAAGAGTTGTCCGGGCCAGCGCTCCACTGAGACTCAGGCTGGGTCTGATTCCCCACCTTTGCCTCATTGCCCTGATCTTCTCTGTTGGGAGGGGAACTCCCATTTCCTGGTGCTGTGCCACGAAAACACGAGCTTGCCAAGTTATTCTCTGTATGTGTGTATGTGCGCGTATGTGTTGAACAAGCCAGAAGTACCAGAAGTAAAAAGATCCATTAACAAACCACATTTTGCAACATCCACAAGGATCCCCAGATTTCTCGTCTGTGGATTTCTCTTTCCCGGGCTTTAGATTTTCGAGGGGCAAAAAAGGAAACCAACAAAAAACCCCCAAGAACCCAGCTTAGCTGCCTCTAATCCAGTATGCACCTCAGTCTCCATGAAAGTGTTCTTGGGACGACAGCAGTATTTCCCTTGGCTGGGATGCCCAGCCTCCTGGCTCCTCTGGAGCTGCAGAGCTGTAGACATTCCGCTGAGTAGTTTGCAACCCTGCCTGCCAGGAAAACCCAATGTCTCCATGGAGAAATCTCAGCGGAGGAGTTTGATACTCAATCAGGGATGGAAAAGAAGGGAGTTTATGCCTCCCTGAGACCAATCCCTTCCCTAAAAAAATTTAAAAGCAAGAGGGGGAAAAAAAAAAAAAAGGGATCATATTCTTACAGACGTGGGCCCAGACTGCCAGTAGTATTGGTGCATTGCTTTGTGTCAGGATGGGCTCAAGTCACAAAGGCTCGGGCCAAGTGTCTATTTAGGTCAGTGGGAGTCTATCAACTTTGGATCAGGCCTAATATTTGGATCTGGAGCTCAACTTCCAAAAGTCTGGGCACGCTTGCATCTTCTGGTGAGGGGGGCTTAGTTTGGCCTGGCTTTGAGATAGGAACCAGCTGCAAATGTAGGCCTCCAAACATGTTCTAGGAAAGAGGTTATAAAAGAGCCCCTTCTTGCTCAACGCATTTATTCCCTGTGGGTCAGATTCCGACATCTTCATTAACACTGAGCAGAACCTCGCTCCAAAAGCAGTTACGTTGGTTTGAATGGGGCTATTCAAGGAGTCAGCAAGTACCTAATGTCAGCAAGGGCAGCACCATCTAAGGGTCACATCTGTTTGCTTCATTAACATAAATGAGTTTTTTCTCCTTCCTGCTATTAGCACACACTGCTACAGAAAAAAGCACACTGGGTTCCCTTCTTCCTGGCACCTCCTCAGCAAAATGCTGGTTGCAGATTCTTCCTTACTGGTAACGTGGTAAGAAGCAGAATGTGCAGGAGCTCAGCTTATAGCTCTAACAGCTAGAAAAATCCTCCTATGACAAAAGGAAGTGGTGAGGAGAAGGTCAGAGTTCCTTCCTGAGCATTACTCTGATTCCATTTTGCCTGCTTTCCATTCCAGACTGGAAATTAGCGCCTGCACGTGAAGGAAGAAGGAGGACACTGCTGCCTACCTACTCCTTTTGGTAGCCATCCTTCCTAGAGGTCATTCTCCTGTAAGCCACAGCCATAATTAGTCTCTTTAAATACTAAGTCTGGGATTTTGGATCACTTTGACAGAGCCAGGTAAGGGACCACTCCTGTGAGGGCTGATATAGGCAACTAGATGCCTCGTGCCTGCCATGGGCAGGATGTATCAGCCTCTGGAATCACCTGTCTCACTACCCTGGGTTCTGAGACATCTCCGAAAAGTAGCTTTGAACTGGGCACTTAGACTATTCAGCAGCTGAATGAATCCCAGATTTAGACAACTAGGTGTACCTGATTCACACGAGTTGGAAGCTGTTCTCCTAACTCACATTCACGCTTTTGAAAACCTCACTCACAACACCCAACACCTGCACAGCCGATTTTCTTCCTTCTGGGACGGTGACCAGCTCCCAGCCCTACCGGTTTGAGAGATGACTAATTGCAGAAGAGCAAAGCAAAGCAAAATCCATCCCCACTGGATTCTCACACCATTTTCTCCATAAGCAGATCAGGTCACCTCCCAGTCACTCCTCTTTTCCTGCCATTTTTTTCTTGGGTTTATTCTACACAGTATTCTCAGAAATTACGTACAGATATCCAAGAGTCTGCTGCTTTTCCAGCAGGCACTTCAGGATTTTATGTGGGCAGCAAAACCTGTTTCCCTGGTCTCCCTCAGAAAACTAACTCGACAGCATGATGAGAGTAAGTGATAGACTGTTGTTTGTCAAGAAAGACCTTCTGGGAGAGGTTAAGAAGAGGATAACCTCTGCTCTTTTAGGTTCTACTCTGACTGGACAGATGAGCATAAAACAGTTGCCAGCCCATGGAAGTACAAAGTCAGAAAGGGAACAGCTGAGTTCTGGAAAACTGCTGGCAGCAAAAGTGGGGTTGTTGGTCATTTATAGCTTGGGAGGGAACATAGTGTCAGGACATGGAAGCTGGTGAAATAGTTTGTTTGCATACATTTCACATGCAGGAATGATTGTTCTGTGAGCAAATTATCCTCAGGAGATGGTTCCTGCTTAAGACTTGAGATCTGTCCCTGCTTTAGAGGATGTGGAGCGATGGGATTCTGGTGTTAAGTCCTGGCCTGATGCTCCCAGAACCCAAAGGCTTTGCAACACAAGTTCCAAGTGAGCTGGAGACTAATATATGTAAACACAGGGGGTACTGAAGCACTTTTTGGAGATGGAGAGCAGGTTAAACTGTTTTGTAAGATACAGCTGATGAAAGACCATTGCTGCCCTGAGGAGAAATGAAGGGAATTGTATTATTTATGTATGACAAATGCCGCCACTAAGGCATAAACAAAGCAACTTGCACAAAACCAGACAAAGGAGGTTGCCGCAGAGTCAGCAGTTTCAACTCAGGTTTCCTGTGTCCCAAACTCGCACTTTAATCATCTTCCTTCTCTCTGAGAGAGAAACGAGTATCAGAGAAGGGAGCGAGCCTCCACATTTTTCTAGCCCAAGACAGAACTGTGTCCATTGTTGGGACTAGCCCCCTAGGAGGAATTATTTCTATTCAGTTTGTGTGTGTCGCAGCCAGATAATGCACTGGGTGGTATTTCCCTCTCTTCCCCCAATCTTTCTCTTTTATGACCACATGACTTCACCCCCTCGTGTGAGTGACAGTACCCATTAGACTAGACTCTGATGCAAACCAGCTGTGTGGAGAGAAGGGGAGGAAGGGAGTGGGGAACAGCAATTTAGAAAACAATTAAGAACATCAATTCCAATTCATTTGCTTGGCCAGGATAAGTAATTTCTAAGAGGTAACTTGATCTGTAGCGGACCGAGATTAAAGGCGAACTCCATTATCTCTAGTTTACAGTCTGGAGGAATTTGTTTTAACTGGTTACCAAGGAGGCTGCATGGAAAAAAAAAAAAAGAACCTTTGCCTAAAAATGTCTCAAAAATCCTCCTGATTTCTTCTTTTAAAGGGCACGCATGGATTTATTAACTCTCTGAGAGTATGGTTACATTGCGTTGCAGGAGGAACAGTTCAGCTTTTGAAAACAGAATCCCTTGCCTGCAAGAGTTTAGAGATGCATTTTATCAAAACCAATTAGGCCAGTTTTAAACTGCTGCTAAGATTTTGGTGTAAAGATAGACTAGGAACATGAGACGTGGGATTCAGAAGCAGATTCAGCATTCCGCAGGGGAAGCAGCAGGGTCTGGAGGAGAACGCAGTGGGCTGAGCACCAGGCAGCCCCAGGTTTTCTCCTTCTGGCCGTGACTTTGCCACATGCTCTGGCTGTGAAAGGTGATTCCCTGCATTACTTTTCCACTGCTGTGAGCGAAACAGTGGTGAAGTCCTCGGACACCTCTCAGAGGTGCTGTGAGGCTCCATGAGTAAATACCCCGGTGTCCCTTTGAATACTGCGAGGCTGAACCCAGGCACACCATAGCAAGGGGCTGTGACCCAGCAGTCACCACCTTTTCTCCCGTAGTCACGCTGGCATGTGGGATGACACCAAAAAGCGAGTATGCGAGTGGGAGAGCTGCCGATTCTCTGCCGTGGAAACCCCACACTCCAGGGCTGTCCCCTTCCACCCTCCTCAGCTCTCAGCACTTTGCCACAACCCTGTGTCCCAGCCTTTGCCTCAGCTCCTGCAGGCCTTGATCCCTCGTCCTTGTTTTCCAAAATACAGTGCTGTCAAGAAGCCAAGACACCCTGCAAGTCCAGACCATCAAAATGCCTCTCAGACCATTGGAGTTATCATTTGGAAAGCCCTGATACTCCTCCTGGACATTTCTCCTGGGAACCCAGAAATAGCAGCTGTTGCGCTCACAGGGACAAGGAGGCCACATGTATCTCTGGGTCTGATGTGAGGAGCTCTAGGGTGGGGTAGAAGCAGACATGGAAAAAACCATCCATGAGCTGGCTCCAAGTTCAGAGTCGGCCTTGGATCTACATTTCCCTGGCTGGACCCAGACTTCTACCTCTCCTCTGCGACTCTGTTTCTCTTAGGGACAAACCGCATCGCTGCCATCACGAAATGGCCAGCCTGAGCTTTATACAGCTGCACCCCTGTTAGCAAGCTAAGACTCCCGGGTGATGTAATTGCCTCAGTGGAAATAGGAGCTGAAGAATGTGATGTGACGAATTTTCCCGGACCACCAAATAAATTAAAATGTAGGCTCCCAGCCCAGAAAGGTTACCCTCCTAAATAAACATGTCCCAGCCTCCCTTCCTCACACACTTACCTTCTTCCACACCAGGAAGCTGAGCTCCTCACAGACTCCATTACAGCCTCAGAGTGAACAGGTTCTTCCACCCAGTCGGCATCTCCTCAACAGTAATTGCTTTGGTATGGGCATCTGAGAACAAGACAGAACTGTATATACCAGGAATATTCTCCTTGCACAAACTTCTCAGTAGACTTTTGTCTTGTTGCCAGGAAATGTATTTGGGGCCTCTTGCTAACCTCATATTTTTCTGATTAGAGGGGCATGGGCAGTTTGTTCCAATAGAGGGAAAACAGCAATGAGAGGAACTGAGAAGCCGGAAAGCCCTCTCTAAGCACATCAGCTCTGCAACAGCACGGGAGACAAATTGGAGCGTGGCCAGGGAACGTGAGTGAACACCTTTCCCCTGGCAAAGAGCACCACGAGGTCCGCAGTGACAGTGCGTGGCCAGGGTCTTGGCCTCACAATCTGCTCAAAATCCTGCAGGGTGGGACACGCACAACCTGTGCTGGGTTCAGGTCACAATCACTTTGCATCAGGAGACAAGGCACTTGGCTTCTCTCTGCCCCTGCTCGTCTGTGGGCGCAGCTCCCTGAGTTAGTGCTCACCTCCCTCCTGGGGCTCAGTAACAGTTTGTTAAATGCCTGGTTCTCTAGGAGGCAAGGTGATCCAGACAGTGCAAGAACTCGGTTTTTTGTCCCAGAGAAACTAGCCTCCTCCAGAGTCTCACTCATTAAGAGAGCAGCCGTTGTAATCCAAGCTCCTTTGATGGAAGGGGTAAGTGGGGACATTGCCAAAGGGAGGATTAGCTGATGGATGTCTTGAGCTGCAAGGGTGTCTCATACGGATTTGTGCAGGATTTTCACCTCAGCCATCCTGGCTGGAACTCCCGTCCTACCGTACCGACACCCTCCTTGCGGGCCCTGCTCTGCCTCGAGCAGCAGCGAGGCCCTACCTGAGGGCTGGTTGCTAGCTGTCCTTCTCAGCTCCCTTGTGAAGGAAAGGTGCAGAGCATGCCAAGGAAAACCTAGCCCCAGCTAGGGGTGAAAACCTTACCTGTTGTACTCATGGGGAAGTGGCAGCTTTGTCTGGAGACAGGATTGATTCAGGTGGGATTCCCAACTTGGCTACTCAGGGACATGATGCTCCAGGCCATCGTTTTCCCTTCTACGGTAGGGATTAGCCTTTGCTCCTCTCTGCACTGCATCCTTTGAGACCTATAAATGAAAGTGCTGTAAGCTGCTTTGTGCTTTTCGGCTTAATTAAAGAAATTGAGAAGGCAGGGTTCCAACACATACTCCTAGACTATGTGACAGGCAGCAAGTTTCTCGCTATTCCGCAGTCAAAAGGAGTAGCACAATCACTGGTTTTCTCCTGTTCATGACTCTGTTTCCTCCTCCTTATTCATCACCTTTGTCTTGATCGTTGATTTCTGCCAGTGTGGTTCTGTGGTTACATCGGGCTATTTGTGTGCACTCATCGTTAAGGGAGAGAAAGGAAGGACAATCTGCAAGGGCAGCTTAGACCCACTTCCACATTCTCTAGTTACGTGAGAATTTTCCTTTTGAAAGAACTTTCTAACCTTCACGGAGCAGTCAAGCCTTAAAGGGTGTCAACCACAAACACAAGATTATTATTTCCTAGAATGCCATTATTGGAAAGCCATTCTTAAAATGGGGTGTTTGAGGATGAAAATACTCCAGCCTGTCAAGTCTCCTGCTTTCTATGTCAAACATCCTTCCCCTTTCCTGCCACCACCTTTGCAACTCACACATGCCCAGCATGAGGCCACAGCTTCTTTCTGGCTCCCAATCCCAGGCGTGAGATGCTGCTTTGCCCACTCTTGTCTGACAAGCAGGGCACAAAGCTGGAGGCTCCCTGCCGCGCTCTGTGTGCTGCCAGCTGCCCTAGCACTTTATCACACAGGATTACAAACCCATCCATGGGTGGGTGTCCGCTCTTTGGTCACAGGGACCAGTGGAGCAGGGTAGAAGACTGCTTGTAATGTTAAGCGGCTCCCTTGGGTTGTTTTTAGCAAAAATCTGAGCTGCTTGTTTTCCAGCAGTGTCAGTTACAAAACCAACACCAAGCAGAAAGGCTTTTTTGAGAGTGAGGGCTCTGTTTACCACGTCAGTTTCAGGGAAAGTTATTTGGGAGGAGGGAGGAAGTCGTTAAATCCTTGTTTACCAGGCTAGAAACCCAAATCCCCTCAGTTTACACAAATAAAAGGGTGGCTCACATGCGCACATAGCTGTGACTAAGGAGCTGGGTTTGCTCCCTGCTGTAACACACACAGCTCTCTAAGGCCCCTCTTCTCCCAAGGTGAGATTCAACTCATTAAACATCAGGTATATGGCCCCAGCTAAAGACCAAATCCCTCATCAGCAGAGACAGGATACTCCCAATGTCAGATCTGTCCAGGACCATTGGATGGACTGAAAAGTCTTGCAGAGGTACTGGTCTGGCTTCCCTGACTATGGCATGGTTGTAATAACCAGTTGGACTGAACAGCTGAAGTAAGATGAGATAAATGCTTTCTGGAGTTCCCAAACATGCAATGAAGCTAACTAGTCCTTCCCCATCCAACCGTGGAAAGGATTGATGTATTAATTATTACAACAGGCTTTGATGCTGAGGTGCTGGAGGCCATAAAAGCCTGGCTTTTATGATCTGTCTACCTGACAAGGCAGCGAGGGAAAGTAGTCCACTGGTTCCTAAATCCTTTCGTTTGGGATGCGCACCTGTCCTTGCTGTTGCATGGCTGGTTTGGATCACCGCAATGATGCGCTCAGCCATCTGTTGTGAGGTGGGATTTCTCTCCTTGCTGTAGAGAATGCAGTCTGTCGGTGACAGGACAAAGCTGCCTGTGCTGGAAGAGCCCAGAAAAAGAGATAATTAGTTACTGACCTCAGCTCTGCCCCTTGAAATCAGAATTACTGCTTGCTGCAAACTGAAGGTGCTATCAGACGTTAGCTTGGATCTACAAGGATCAGACATTAGGATCTACAAGACCGAGGAGCACAGGATGACAAGGACTGAATCCTACCTGAACAGTGAAATGACTTCGTTTGGGTGGCCAAGTGAGTACCCTGATGCCTAATCACAGGCAGGGAGCAGAGTGGCTCTGCAGACACTATCCAAACAGGCACCTTTCCCATGGCCTATGCGTTGCCTTTGGTAAGTGGTCAGGGCTGCCTCTCTCACCAAATCAAGGCAGCCCAAATATGGTTCCTCTGGGAACTTTAATGTTTTACTGAATCACTTCGTTTCTCTTGATGACTGCTGCTTCAGAGTCTCAGTTGCTGGATCCCAGTGGGGATTTTGTTGATGGGGGTTTATTGACTTCTGGTTACCTTGAAGTTACTGCAGTGACGGGAGTCACAGGTAACTCCTGGAGTCTGTTTATTTTATGGGTCGGATTTTTAAGAGTTTGCCAACGGTACCCGGACTTTAGGAGAAGCCACTTGTTTATTTAGCAATGCACTCACGGACTGATCCGTAAGTAAAACTAGTGTGTTATTTAATAAGATGCAAGTTCCACATCTGTGGGAGAAAGAAGAGACTTGAACGCACTAAAGACCGGTCTCACGGCGGGATGCGCCAATTCCCATACACTCCAGCTGGAATCCTAGCTTGTCTAAACCTCAGACAGTGCTGCAGGGTCCTTCTACAGTTGAGTATGTGGGATAACCATCGCAGGAGGGAAGAAGATTTCTGGGAAGAGCTGATCGATCTCTAGTGACAATCATGGGAAGGGTTGACAATTACCTTAACCTCAGAGAAGTGTCTCTTAGATGTCCAAATTAGGTGAGAAGCATCCCACGCCTGGCGTGCCCTGTGATAGGCCCAGCCACAGAGAAGGGAGCCCCAAGGTCACTAGGTCATCTTAGCTGGTCTTATGGACCACATTACAAAATCCTTGTGACTGAGAGGCTGACGATACGAGCAACATCAACTCACAGAGGCTAGGGCAGATCTGAGTGGGTTTTACAAGGGAGACATGCTAGGTGCCACCCATGGGATCCTGCCATGGAGCCCTGGGATGGAGCCAGGTGGAGCAGGTGACATCCAATGCTGATCCAGCAACTACTGCCTTGGCATACGGTGCTGGACCATTTCTTTGTGTGGCTGGGGATCCAGATTACACAGCAGCCTCTGCTCCACTGCGGCAGAGGCCTCGTGAAGAGCCGGCAAGCCACACATATTCCAAGGACCACAGGTCACCCTGGCCAATGCCAGCTGTGTACGTTCCGTATGTACACACACACACCTGTAAAACTGTTAACCAGGTGTGTACAGACGGAGAGAAATCTTCCAGGGCTTTGAAGCTAGATCTGTGCTTTTTGACTGTCTGGAGCTGATGATGCTGTGTGTTTGTTATTCTGTTACTGGAGGAGTGTGGGAGGATTTCCACGCTGGAGTATTGCCCCAGCAGCAGTAGCAGCAGGAAGTGAAGCTGCTCCCAGCAGTGTCAGGCTGCACGTGCACGTACAAGGCTGCTCAGGGAGTGTTGCGTGTGTGCCACTGATTGGGAATCTCTGCTGCAGATCTGGAAGAGGCAGTCTCTGAACCAGGATTTTACATTCCCAGGGCATTGTCAGAAATTAGGGAGAGGAGAACGATCAGGCATAATGTACCTACAAATCAGCTCGTTACTGTAAAGTGGCACAGTTGAGAATGGAGCTTTCAGGACTCTGCTATTGCTTGGATCTTTAATATATGTATCCAGAGGGGGATGAATGCCTGGATCCTGCATGGATCAGTTTCTCTCCACTGACTGCAAAGAGAGCCTAGACAATTATCTTGGATGAGAGATCTATATTTAGGTGTCTCAAACCAAGAGAGATCATTTGTAGCTAAGATGCCTACATCTCCCTGAGAGTTTTTCAAAGACATCCTAGTGCTAAACTTAGACTGAATTGGCCAAATGCTTTAGAGATCCCTCTAGATTCCCACCTCCACTGGCAGGCACTTAAATGCTTTAAAATCTGCTCTCCAAGGTAATTCTGAAAATGTAGTCTTGTGCGAAGCTGAGGTTCCTACAAGCCAAATCTTCAGAGACTTACAGGCACCCGAAGACCCCCCTAGGTGCACTTACAGGGCTTCTACACCTCCAAATGCTTCTAAAATCCTTAGTCTCAGGAGCCTGAAAATATCACAACAGGTTGAAATGCCTGCAAATTCAACATTTTTGGAGGAGAGATGCAGGGAAGAGAGACTTTCCACCAATTTTCTGTCTTTATTTTTTCCTACATGGTGGACCAGGTTGTTCTCCCAATGCTTTGAGAGGGACAGAAGCTGTTCACGAGCACAACGTTCAGCCTAAGCCCCCTCTTCGAAGGAGATATCAGGTTGACTTAATAAGCAGGCTAACCACAGCCATGCTGTTTCCATCTGCTCCAAGCACAACCAGAATAAGTCTATGTCTGCCTGCAAAACACTCTGTAGTTCCTGTAATGGCCTGATTTGTGGAGGTGTTAATCACTCACAGCTACCACTTAGGTAAAGCTGTAATGCAGCCCAGATCTCCCTTCCGTGCCTCAGTTTCCTTATCCCGAGCACAACGTTGATGCATGCCTCAAGGTCTAGGGATGCGTAGTGCCATAGAAATATTGTTATTTATGGCAACGGCGAGAATGTGAGCTTTGTTTGGGACAAAGGTCTGGGAGAGCCTACTTGTCGTCAATTGAAAGAGACAGGTATTAACCTGTGTGTTTGAAATGCAGCGTGTTGTTATTGCTCTCAGATAAACAGAATTACCTCCTCTTCAAATCAGAGGTAATCTGTTTTACTTCAGTGGGATGTGGTGATGTCCACAGAGAACAAATCTTTTTTGGCAAGTGGAGGAGGGATTTTCCTGGCAAGTTGGATGCATCATCAAAGGAAGAGAAGAGGGATGGGATGCAAAACAACTGGTTTTAATCACGCATAACAGTCAGGTTCCTCTGGGCAGGCCTACCGCCTGATACGCCATTGTCAATGCTCCGGGGAGCCTGGACTAAGAGAATGGAAAAAACAAGCGAATGGCAACAAGGTACGCAGGGCACTCAGTGGAGCGCTTGGCAAAGCTTTTGTCCGTCGGCATCACACAGTGAGATATTCATGTAGCCCCCCCGGTACCACGGCTTTGATATTTAATGGGTGTTTGGTTACCCGGGCACGTGCCTTTTTCTGGTTCTGACAGTCACAGCTCCTCCCATCACGCAGCTCTTCTGCTGGGCATTAACAGTGAAGATGCTCCATCCATTGTAACAAGGATGCGCCTTCATTCCCACGCTACCATCGCCAGGGAGAGGGCAGACTCTCTTATTCCAAGCCAGTTCAGCTCTGAGGTGGTCTGAGGTGCCAGTTTCTCCGTCTTGCCTGTCAAAGAGTCTAAGGTGGCTGCTCCCTAGACCAGGCACACTGCGAGCTGCCGGAATGGATGCGACACGCCTGGGGAAAAAGAGCTTGGGCAAACAATTCCTGACAGGACTACTCCTCTTGAAATGACTGTTTCCTCTGGAAACTGCTGACTTTTTTCACTAGATTTGGGGGCAGGGAATGTACTGATTTTATTAGCGTGTTCTGTAGAAAACTAATGTCTCATTTCAACTATGACAATACTGTATAATGTACATAATCCCACGTAACATGTCAGTTTGGGCTAGATTATATAAATATCCAAACAAGAAAGTCAAACTAAAAATACTTGGACCGATCGTTTCAGTATTTCTGCAGCAAAGTATTTCAGAACATCCACTCCCCGACATGTTTCAGAATGATGTCTCTCTCTTCCAATTAGGAATGAAAGGGCATTTGTAATGTCTGAGTTGCCTTCGGAACACGAACAGCTTGAGCTTTGATGGTTGCTGGAGCTGCACAGTTGGGATCGTTGTTCAGACTGCTGTAATAATTGCTTCCTTACATCTTGTTTGGGTTGCAGCCGCATTTGGGGGCTACTGTCAGGGCTTGGGGATCTCTCCTGCAAGGAATGTCACAGTCATGCAGTAAAGCTAATGCGTGGCCTTCGGTCACACAGCACAGAGACCCTGGAGCTGATGTGAGAGAACCAAGCGTTACCAGGAGCTGTGGTGCTGACATGGCAGAAGTGGGTTTACTGCACTTTGGCTAAAGGTTTGTTTGGGTAGTGGTTGCCTGAGAGAAACATCCAATTGAAGGACTAATTGGGTATTTCACTAATTACCTGCCGGTGAATGAATGAGGGCTTGAGCTTGAAGGGCCCTGGATGTTCTGTGAAACTTGCCTCAGCCAGGGTCTTGTGTTAAATTTCTGGTAACACTGGAACAGGTCTTAAATGAACACCAAACAGATGGGATTCAAATTCCCACCCCAATCTGATGAGCTAAAGACTTCTTAAATGCATTGTTTGAATAACCTGAAAATTGAGGCAGAGTAACTGAGCTGATTATCTAGTCTTTGAGCACCAAAGAGCAACTGCCACATAGTTGATTTCCATCTTCTGTAGGAAATCAGTGATTCATTATTGTTATCAAATACTATGGTAAAATCCAGAGATCCCTGAACTTTTAAGCCACGAATGGCCCTTACCCAAATTCATGAACATTTAAGGGTGGCCTTCACTGGTTGACTGGGAGTTCTTCCATTAAAATATACCTTGGAAAAAGAGGAAACCAAAATATTATTCAGTCTGCAGCAACCCCATGCATTTAAGCCCCTGGAGGGCTTGTGTTTCTTTACTCCTGAGGTTCATTATGCCACCAGAAAAGCTTTAATGTTTTACTGTGGAAGCAACATAGCCACGAAACATTAAGTTCAAGGAATGTGGGGGCCATGAAATATGGGGTTTTCTACTAAATTAAGATTTTATTTATCTCTGCTCTCATATGGTTAAGGGAACTAATTTTCATTATATGCTTACTCTGGGAAGTCAAATAGGAAAGATGTACAAAATACGCGAAGAACATTTTTACCGTGAAAAACATTATTCCAACGATCACAATACCAGCCATTTATATTTCACCTCTCATCCTAAACTACTTGACATTCTATATCCTGCTTGGAACCACGTCTCACTAGTGAACGGCACCCGCTCTGGTGTGTAAGTGTGCCCTGTGAGATTTGTATACAGTTGGTAACATCCCTACTTCCACAGCGCTGTTCTCTTACCGCTGCAGCGACCAACACCATTCGGATACGCCGGGCACAGATACGATTCTACTAGGATCTAACTGTACGACTGATGCCTCTTTCCCATAAAACAGATTGCTGCGTTTCCATCAGGTATTTGCATGTACTCCCATGCACGCAAAGACCACACCAGCTTTTAGCAGCCTCGGCAGAATGAAAGCACTGGAGTGGCTTAAAGGGAATTCGAAGCACTTTAGTTCTGGGGACAATTCCAGAATGTAAGTGTTCACCTAGAGTTTTTAACAACATTATGTACTAATTTTACACCCGTTACCCGTTGATTAGAATGTAAGAATTAGCCAAAACATTCCAGAAGCATCTGTGTCGTGGGAACCATAGGTTTCTAGGTTATATGACACACCAGAATATTCACCAAACCGCCAGGATTGTCTTCCTTAATGCTACAATTAGCGATGGCACATTAAGAGAACAACTACTGGATAAGATTTGACGGCAGGAAGCCTTCTGCCATATACTGGAAATTCTCAACATATGCAACCACATTGCTAGAGAAGATGAGTTATGCAATAAAAACCAAAACTGGAGATTTGTTATCAAAGGGTGGCAAAACGCACTAAAATCCAGCTGAGAGGTTCCCTGATATCGTTATCTTCAGGCTTCTATGTGAGTTAATCTACCACAGATGCTAATATTTGACACAGACAAAATGTGCCTACAGTCACGGGGAGGATGTTTTATAGAACCTCTTTCCATTAGAACATGGAGGTTTGTCATAATGCAACTCTGAAAAGACCGGTAGGTTTTGCCAGAATTGCATTTCAGGGGAATAAAACAAGATAAAAATTCAGAGTCAGAATGATCCATTCTGATGTTACCATTAATTTCTAAAATTCTGAACAGTCCATATTTAATTTGATTTTCACTGCATTCAATAATATTTTAAGTGCATGTTATTTTCAAAGTCCAGTTCAAAAGAAACATTTGATTTTGTCTGAATGAAACCTTTTAATCAGCTCGGAAAAATCTGTGGTTGTGGGGTTTTCCTTGATAAAGGATTTCAAACTTCTCCCTTCTTGTCCTCATTCAGAATGAAGCAGAACTCCGCATTCTGACTTGGTTCACAAAACGAACTTCTGTCCTCCCGCAGCACTTTCTGTGAGAGGACAAGAAGCTTTATGTGTCACTTTTGTCAGCCTTGAGGAGATGTGTCAGTATTTTCAAATCCAGGCTTGTACAGCTGCTGGCTGAATATAAATCATAGATGCTTTTGGGTTACGCTAACACCCTCTGCAGTTTAGTACAGTTGTTAATTAATACAATACTGTATTAGTTCTTCTTACAGTCTTACTATTAACACCCCATGAAATCCCATTAGCTCTGCAGATGGTGCCAGACTTGTTCTGAATGTGGGAAAGAAAGAAATTTACAGTGGTATGAATAATAAAGAGAAGCTTTCAAGTGGTTTCCACTGTGAACATTTTGAAAAAAAATATTTTCCAGAATGTAAATTGTGGGGCAATCTTTTCACAAAATTTCAATGCAAACATGCATATATTTGTCATTTAAATTTTCCCCTGCGGTGCAAAAACCTTCCTGCCCCACTATTGTTCTACGGCAGAAACATCAGGAAGATAAAGCAGTTCCTAAAAATGGAAAATGAACCAGGTTATTGCCCAAACTGCCAGAAATGCAAGAAAAATAAATAAACTGCATAGCTGATGGCAACAAATGGATAAAACTTTCCTTTCGTTTTTGGTTTAAATATTTTAAAGCACAGATAGTGATGACAGTCAAAATTTGGGTTAGCTTTTCCAGAAGTTATTTGAATTTCCCGCTTCACTGATCTGACAGATCCTTCTTAAATTCCAAGAAGATTTAGGTGCCATAGTAAAAAACAGGCCTTTTGTTAACACCTCATACAGAACATTCCAAAATGTATTAGCCACTACAGAAACTTCAGACCTAATTATTTTCTATCCGTTGAGCCTTGTGCAGTGTTGAGTCCTCAGCAAGAGATCAGAGAAGGAGCTGTTAAAATGCTTTTAAAAATGGAGAGAATGATGAAGCGAGCAGGATTTAGAAGCAGACTATTCCCTGGAGAAGCCGTCTCAACGGTAATTCTCTCCCGATCCTTTAGGAGGGGCTGCCCTAGAGTTGTAGCAGCAGTGCATGGTTAGGAGGATTCTAGTAGACGCTTTTTTCCTCCCCAGTCCTGCGGTTCATCCATCGTCCAGCCTTTGCAGCCTCACTATGCAATCAGGAATGGCCAGGGCCTTTCTGCATGGCCAGCATCCAGACAGGGACACACTGCTCAGGGAATCCCTCCTGCCTCTCCTCTCGTAGGATGATGAGTCCACTCATTTCAATGAGGCTGTGGAGGATGTTCAGGTCTCGGATCACACTACTGTCCAGACAATCCAGGATACAGCCCTCCCTGGCTACATTGTCCTTGAGAATGATAACACCATTATCCTTCAAGCCATTCTGGCACCGGATGAGAAACTCCAGGAGATCTTTATCTGTTAGATATCCTACAGATGAAAAGATGGGAAATAGATCACTATTAACCATTCAAACAGACTCCCCCTGTACACATCAGAATGGTGCCTAGATCTGAGTCTCCGCACGCTGTTTGTTGCAGGGAAAGTTCTAGTCCCGCCTGGTTTAATTACGAAATCTCGGGCCAATCGACGAGCTCAGCGGTTACAAACTCAAATCAATATTTAGGATCCATATTAGTAGTAGCAACAGATGTGGACAGAAGGCAATGGGAACAGTGGAGAAAATACTGGGTGCTGAAGGGTTCTTTAATCTGGTGGTTAAAGCCATAATAAGAATCAGGGGCAGGAAGCTGGAGCCAAACACAGTCGTACTGGAAACAAGTGACAACTGTTTAACAGTGTAAGTAATTACTCATTGGAAACTACCAACAGAAGTGGTGTTTACCACCTCTTGAATTCCTCAAATCAAGCCTGGTTGAATTTCTCAAGATACGTTTTAATTGAACACAAACTACTGGCTCAGCACAAGCGTGAAGGAATGAATATAAAGCCTTAGGATATAGAGTAAGTCAGATCAGATAATCTAACGGTCCTTTCTGTCTTTTAATGCTACAAACCTCCGTAAATTTGTGTAACATTCTGTACTCAAAGGAGTTCTGGATCAAAGATCCAGTGGGGAATGCAAGACCTTCCAGACTGCCAAACAAACTCTTCATATTACCCCATACTCTCGTGATTTCCGCATATACCGTGTCCATTTAAAAATCGTACTTTTTTCAATGTGTCATTGAGATTGTGGTTTCTATCCTTCCTTCTCAAAGAGCAATACTTCTGTTATGTTGACATCAGCAGTGCAAGGGCTCAGGGAAGAGCAAAATGAGAACCCTCACATGTGAAATAACTAAAATGAATTAACAAAGACAGGTGGTCCGAAACTGAACGGAAAACTTGAAAAAATAATTGTTTGTATCTTCTAGTCAAAATATTTCGTTTTCTTGACGGAAGATTTAAACGTTTATAAATGAAAGTTGTCATTTCAAAACCACATTTTGACATAGCATGTCAGGTTTCTTTAACTACTCCCCCTCCAAAAAAAAAAGAAAAAAGACCCAAAGCCTAAGGCTGAACCTTTCAAGTTGAAGGAAAATGGTAATTTCTATATGAAATGTAAACTTGCATTTTTTAAAATAAAATAATAGCCTGGGCTCATATAAAACAAATCAAGATTGCATCAGCAAGATTCGCTGAAGCTTTTTAACCTAATTTGGCTCTTAATTTTATCTTAATTTAGCTTTCAGCCTAGTTTCCTAAGAAAAGGAGACCCTCACAGTGTTGCTCCCTAGCAGGCAGTCCTGCCCTTTCTCCACCAAAAAGCATGGAGCTTGTTGGCTTATTTCAAGACAGGGGTAGTGGTTTGATTAATACTTAAGATCACTACATATTTCATTGGGATTGGTGGGGGAAGGAGATGGAGATCTGTGTCTGTGCCCTTCACTAGCAGCCACATCGCTGATCAGCATGGCCTCAGACAAGTCTAAGCTCATTCAGTCTCACGTTGACTCGGATTTGCTCTAAAAATGAGGCAGGAGCTACATTTACTGCCATGACTGCAGTAATGACTGCAAGAAAAGCAAAAATACAAAGGAAAATGATACTGTTCTGAAGCCATTTGCTTGTACAGCTACAAAGACCTGTTCTAAGAAGCTCCGTTTCATTACGTTTTAAGACTGTGTGTAGAGGACAAATAAGTGTTCCTGAATCAAACCATCTCCTATGCTAATCTCTCTACATTTATCTTCCTTTTTGCCTAGCAAGAAACTATCTCCAGGGTTTTGGAGAGAAGGACTTGCCCAGGCCTCCTCATGCTTTAGATGACTTTGTCCAGCTGAAACTGGCACTAAGCTTCACAGACCAGGAGAAATCCTTTCTGAAGGACAGTTAGGCACTGCAGCAGATTTTGTAGCACAAGTGTGGGTTTTTTGGCGAGGACCATAGACCGCGTTATCCGCCAGCCTGATGCTCTCAGTGCTGCAGGGCATTCACTGGGGTGGCGGCAGGAGAAGCAGGTACTTCTTATATGAGGGGGTTCTGTGGGACATAGCTAAGTGAACCTGTTTGATAGGCACCAGTGCATGTGCAAGACATGATCTGGGTTATAGTTATTGGTGATTTCACTATGGCTTTTTTCAGATTGTTTCCTGAAATACCCCCAAGTCTGGATAATCATCGGATTCAGAAATCTCTGCTCACAGGTGAGGCCAACCCTGTGTATCTGTCTGCAGCACTGTCTACCAAGGAGGATTTCTACTCAAGAAAACCCAGGCTTACTCCTCAGCTGCACCTCAGCACGCAGACTACTCTGTACCTGCCTCCAGAACGTGACCTGAAAAAAAACAACTTGATTAGTACTCCCCTGTGCGTGTGGCTGGGGAGAACTCTCAGAAGCTTCTGGTGAGGTTTTCAGGAAGCAGTTCCAAAAATTTGAGAACCTCCTTTTACAGCTGCACCATTCTTTTAACATAAACTTTAGCAGAGGCTGTGCAGTTCTCTGAGACGCTGGGCTGGATGAATCATGCTGAACTAACCTGAAACCCACTGGATCCAGATGACATCATATCTTTGTGGGGCTGGAGTGAATTCCTGAAGGCTTTTGCAATAGTACATCTCTACTCTGTCCTCCTTGCCCTGCAGGTAGTTTGGGACCTCAGCCAGGAAATTCTCCATCATATCCACCAGCTCCACGCTCTTGAAAACTGGTAACAGGACATGCTTGCTGATACGACCTATCCCAGAGCCGCAGTCCAGGGCACGGTTGGTGCCAGCTTTCCCCACTCCCTGTGGGATACAAGAAAATCATTTCAAACCTGAAAAATACCACCCGAAAGATCACAGCAACTCTGTTACCTGCTATGGCCCTGAGTCCACCAAGCCTCGTGTCTTGCCTCTTTTATTTGTGCAGGGCTGTTGCAAGATTGGTAAGAGTCTGGGACAGATCAATACAACTTTGGGTACCCAGGAGCTGCACTGCTATGTTCCCAGGCTGCTGGTGGTGGGATTCCTCACTGCAGCCCTGCGTTTATTGCTCTGCGCTATGTTTTTGCTTGGTATAAGAAGAGACATACTCTTTCACAAGCTCTTAGCTTTCTCAGAAGACCTACTTTGTAAAGTCCTTGCAGCTTCATCTGTCAGACATTCATACCTCCCAGGCAACCACGTGACTAGATAAGCCCCATTCTGAGCCCTGTAAAGGCCTAACAAAAAAGGAAGCATATAGGAAATACTGCATGCAAGAAGTAACTTCTGCAGCACAGAACTCCCAAGGTGCCCACGGACATCTCCTCAGACACACAGCATCCTTGGGATCAGAGTGCAGCTTTGGAAACAGGCTGTGTTTGAACCAAGATCTTGGAGTTGTAGGTAACCGATGACAACTCCAAGTTTGGACTGGAGCAAATACAGAATTTTTTTTTTTAGGCACAGAGACAAGAAAGATGATTGAGTACATTTTGCTTAACTGCCCTTTTTTTCTTCATAAATATCATCTCTGGACAGAGATCAGACATGAAAAAATGTGGCACAAAGGCTACATCTATGAGAAAATAATGAGTCACTGTAAAAGGAGCTTATAACGAAAGCTGTATTTCACCCCTAAAGCTTCCATTCTAGCTATAAAAAGGCTCTTAAGAGCCTGCTGCTGTTCTGTAAAACAGAAATTTTAAGTCTGTACATGCACTGACTGTGGGATTGGAGGTCCCCTGGCCAAAGTTATCTGTTAAACAAATATATTAAAAGCAAATGTAAACACCTTTTCCCTGTCCCCTGGAACCAAGCGTTGAAGTGAAAGCTACAGGCCAAAGTTGCTATTGCAACTTCATTGCTCTTAGAGCAAATAAGCCTAGGAAGAGTCTTGCTCTTCCTGCTTATTGGGAGCCCCCTCTGTAATGACCAAGCATAAATCACGTAACTCACCGCTTTTTTGGCCTTGCTTCAGTGGGTAATTCAGTAGATTATTAAGGTCAAAGGACAGTACTGTCAATGACATGACTATGAATAGCCCAGCTGAGCATCTGGTTACACGGAGTAACTGTAGAAAGAGCACAAGGACCTCAAAGGCTCTCACCAGTCTCCAGGGCTGCTGGTCCCAATTTGTATACCTAGGAAGATTAATCTCCCAATGTGTGCAAGGGTCCACAAGCCTTCAGCCCTACTGGGCTCAGGAGACGACCTGTTTGTAGTTAGGCAGAAAATGTGGGCCATTCTTCACTCACCAGCTGCACTTAGGAGCATGTGGCTTTTACTGAGGACCAGACTAAGCCGTAAGAAGGAGTTCAGGAAAGAAGGAGCTGTGTTTTGGATCCCTACAAGGTGGATTTCCATACTGGTTCCTGGCAGATACACACAGGCCTACACTGATGTGATTAAGTAAAAATCTTTTGAGAAAGCTGGTGAGAAAATGGGGATTTACCGAAACAACTAACAGGATTCAACAAAACCCCATAGAACTTCTTGGACAATTGTGTTTCAGAGAACCTGCAGTCGCAGTACCTCACTCGAAACAGGGGGTTCATCTCCCATGACACGTCCCAGCAAGGACCTCTGATGACACGTCCCCATTTGCCATCGAGAAGAAGGAAAGAGAACAATCATGGGAGATGAAGGTTGACCCCACTCTTTGCTGAAAAGGAGCAAGTGCATCAGGCAGTCAGTCGAGAAGCCCGGTGAAGCACCACGGCTCCGTCTGTAATGAAAACGTTGACATAATTCCATGTTCAGCTAATATATTTTCAGTTTGGAAGTGCTCAGAGCTTTGACAAGGTATTAACATTTTCTTTGGAAGGCAATCATTTTCCCAAAAGCCTAATTGAGTTGAAAATCAGACTCCTTATTTAAAAAAACAGTAAAAGTGAAAATTTTAAGCCAGAACAGGCTTCAAAATTTAAGACTGACTGCCCCTCAGATTACCTGCTTCCCATTACTCAGAATCACTAACGTTTAGGATACACACACCCCCAAAAATTTTTCTGTAAAGCTAAATAGGTCACTCACAAATTTCCTTAGGGATAAAAGAGCTGTGAAATATGCTCCTGATGCTACTTCAGGTCTTGGGAGGGCAGGAAGGCAGCGTAGATAGTATGATAAAAAAGAAATCAGAGTTCAATAAATAGGGAAAACATTTCTTTCCAAATTAAAAAAAAAATTTTTTTGAACAACATCTCTTCTACCCCCCAGATGAAGCAGGAAAAAAATCACTTTTGAGAAGCTTATCATTCAGCAAGTAACTAATTAGGCAGGTAAACTGGGGGTTTAGGGCAGAAAGGGAGCTATAAAGTTAATATAATCTCCGTCTGTATTATTTCACACACCTACAGCTCACAACTGTTCCTGAATTAATGGTTTCTTTGTTTTATTTCCTTTTTTACACATTACCTCCGGATTAGCCACTTGAAAACACAGTGTCCATGTGGAGATCAAGGCTCTAAACTGGCATTAATACACTGCCATAAATATGCCGTGCTATAGCTCTGCTGATAACCCGTCAAGTACGACTGTACCTAAGACAGCCTATAGCTTGTCTGTACAGCACTCTTGGCTCGAGTCATGTTGCTCTTGGTTTGAGTTCTGCCCACACACACATAAAACCTCTTAAACTGAGCACAGTGGCACTTTCAACTCAGTCTGACTTGCCTGGGAAGGAGACAGGCTAAAATATAAGTGAAGTCCTTAGTCCTTTCTGTAATTCCTTCCATCTGCCCAGGCAAGATAAATTCTCCAATGGTAAAGAAATCTGTAGCTCAGTTTACAGTGGTGCTAAGAATCATGCTAAGAAATGCCATACATGAAGGTATGCAACATCAGTCATGTAAGGGAAATGTCACTGTGTGGCATTTCCACACCAGCCAAACTCACTCAAGAGGGGTAATTTGAGTGGAACTGGGCAACTGTGTTTTAAGGAGCCCTAGTTTTGCCAGAAAATAAAGTTTTGGAAGAATAAAACTCTCTGTGAAATTGATATTTTAAATCTAGAGAATAGTTATAGCCAAAACACATGGGAAAGAATGTTGCAAATGTCAAGATATTTCTTTTTCACGACTTTCAAGGAAAAAAAAAACAAACCAACTTGTCAACTCTCCATTTCTAAACAACATTTCTCATTTTGGAACTGACTTACATCTTGAAAACAAAGGGAAAAGTTCTTCAGAGGGTAAAACAATTAAAAAATTAAGTGAAATATGTCCAGTTGATTTCAAACTCTTTTTTTTCTATTTTCTGATTTTGTTAAACTTCTCTTTAAAAAGGAAAGCATAGTTTGTATTAGGGTGAAACAAATTGCTTTTTTCTTTCTTGATTGCCTTATTGGACAAAAAATATTTATTCAGAGCCATAAACTTGGGAAGACATAACTGCAATTAGCTTTACAGTAAAGTTACTACTACAGAAAGCCAGTACACCTCTGTATCTGGTTGAGTGGGAATCAAATTGCAGTAATTAAGACAGGAAAATAAACCATAAGTAACATAACCAGCTGACTGTATCTCAACAGAGGACAGACTTTAACAACCCAAATCAAAATCAGCAAAATTGCAGATCCCTTTCTGTTCCTTTATTTTTCTTGTCTGATCTTGGCCATTCAGACTATCCTTTCTATCCCTGGCTAATAATAGGAGTAGGAACTCTGCTCTGGAGTATTCTGTATCTGTCATCGCACCTGATGCATTGGGTATGATTTCTCTTTGGCACGTGAAACACTGCTACGGACTGTACTTCTTTCCTTTTCGGGTCTTGGAGATGAGGGAGCGTAACAGTGCGATACAAGCCTGCCGTTCAGGATACTGAATCTACACGATGACTAGGAAGCGTGAAATCTTTCCCTTAGCACACGTGTACGCACCACGCAAATTCCACAAACGTCCTTAAAACAAGACTCAGGTAAAATTTAAGGAATGTGCCTTGGGCGGGCTCTAGGCTTACAAGCTGCATTTCATTTTTTCTGAAAATGCCATTTTACCACCAGGTTCAGCTGCTTTGCTGAACTTGCTTTCTATTTTCTTATTTTGTGTCTGTAGAAGGCCTGATGGGGCAAGGCTCTGAGATGTTGTGAAGCCTTTTTGCATTAGCATTAATACAGATGACCGCTCATTTCCAAAACGTAGCTGTTCACTTGTGTTTTACCGGCTCACTGCCCCAAAGGCCTCCCTCTATCAGGTACGGCAAACTTTGCCACCAGTTGCCCTTCACTGCTATGCAGGATTTATGTCTCTTGTCAAGCCACACTCATTTTCCATCCCAATCCATTTAATCTGCCCTTTTTTATACACAATATCTCATTAACCTATTGAGGGTGGTTGTTTTTTTTTCCCCACAGTAGATCATTAAGACTAAAAAAAGGCCATCTGGCTATCCCAAATTTGTACATTTGAGCAGAAAATGAAAGCTCTATGGTAGCATTATATAGAACTAGTCATTTAGTGAGCAGGAGAACTTAAGTAATGTGTTTTCCTGCAGCTTTGTGGATTCTTTAGCATCTAATACTGTTGTTGAGCTAATTTAGTGGGCTTTCCCCTGGGAAGAGGGAAAGGCAGTCAGAAAACCATCTTTTCCTGCTGGAAAAAAAAAAAAAAGGCCACACTTTTAAAGATTTGCAGATTCCCAAAGACACATTTAGGCATCAACAGGACTTTCAGCAACCTAAGTGCCAAAGTGATATTGCTGTTGTATGTGCTTTTAAAATCCCACTTGGCATCTCTTTGCAACTCAGGTCAAAGCAAACCTTTGAAAATGTTTACAGACCTTCACAAATCTGCCTGCAAAGGTCCCCACTGCCACTGGAATGTTCAAGAAAAAAGTATTTTTCCTAATGGGTACTTTATTCTGTAGAGTTCTAATGCAGGGGGGAGGGGCAGAGGGCTGGGTTTTGTTGCAGCATTCTCAGAAATATCTATAAATAGACAAAACAGAAATTTGGCATTTAGTCTCAGCTACTTTCCCAAATGGACTGCAGGAATTTGCACTGACAAATCTCCCACTGAAGGCAGCAAGGATTTTATCACAGAGGTCCCAGTCCTGCACTGAGAATTAATCTCTCACCCAAACACAGCTCTAAGAACTCCTTGCACAATGCAGCTTTGGAGTGTAAGAAAAGGATGCAAAACAGGTGAATAGCGACATTAAGGCCAGGCAAAACCTGTATTCAAGATGATGCATGACCTGGCAGAATACTTTACTAGACCCAAGGACAGTTTTGACCTGTGACTGCACACCAAATATGACACATGGTGCCATTTAAATGATATGTGACTGGGCACAGTGCATGTCATTTATGACACATCACCACTGTTTCTTGCAGAAGATGGGATTAAATGACTCACCCCAACAAACTTCCTGAGAAACTCCCTGGAGGATTCAATGTCTGTATTGGAGAGCTCAATGTAGTCTCCCATCATGCCCTCTTCTGTGGCTGGCACCTCCCGGTAGAAGTGTTTGGCCCTGGCGTAGAACTGCATCTCCCCATTGATAACTTGACTTGTCAAAGCGTAAAGTTTCACTGCAAGCAGATAAATCACTATTTTATTGTTAATGACAGATATTTCTGGTTTAGCTTACTGCTCTGGAGGCACGACAGCAAATTTCTATAAACTTAGGTTGAGCCTTCAAGTCACCAAACCTCTGTTTCTAAAGCAAAGGTGGAAGGAAAGGTGTTGGATTTAATCCTGCAAGACCTTGGAGGGATACAGCCCCCCCTTGGGCAAATTCAGTGCCTCCCAGGCTCTGACATCGTTTTTGTCATCACACACTGTTTTCATGTGAGTGAAAAACCATTTCAAGTCTGAAGTGAACATGCATGCCGAAGGAAGCAAGGCGTTTGATTTGCTCCCAGAAAAGCTGCGGGCGGCATTTATTGCTAGGCAGGGTCATCGTTTCCGCTATCACAAACGTAACTGTTCTGCAGATTTCCAAAGACGCTTTCTAGCCACCGACAGCTGCACGGAGAGCGCACCAAGAAGAGAGTGGATGAATGAGGGAGGCACTTGCTCTGGTTTATTTTTAGTGATACTGTACAGCCAGTGGCACTGCAAGTAAGCTGAACCAAAGAGCAGATGGTTGTCTTGGGCCTAAATGAGTATACAGGGAGGGGAGACAATTTAGAAGAGACAGTCCTAAATTTTCATCTGTCACAGATCAAGGAGCAAGATAATCAGTGGGTGATATACTGGAAAGTTCCTGTCTGCCAGAGGCATGCATGTTCCTTTTCACTGCTTGGCTATTTTGCTGGTAATATACAGCAATCATAAGTTTGAAGCTGTTTAATTAAAACCTGTGAGCTTTGCTGAGGAAAGGGCTATTTTCCCCTATTCTTTAAAAAAATCCTCATCCTGGGTTTTTCTGTACTCAGCGTACATCGGCATATTGAAAGGAGCTGATGTTTTGCAGCTCCGAGGTTTGGATTGAGGCAGCCCATAAACAGTTTGCTTGGAAACCAGCACCCCTGACCGTCTCCTGTGCGTGCTGAGGCGTGTGGGCACTTCCCTGTGTGTCCAACCGACCTTCCAGCAAAAGCACAATTACAAGCCTGTCTGTCAGAGCTAAGCCACAAGGAGAGACAGAATCGCACCGGGAACGAGTCTTTGCGAGCACCACCCCCCTTTTGAGGGGAAAGCTTTGATTCTAAAGTCTAAATCTTTCCTTTAGGTCCCAAATCTACAGTGTGAAGACCCAAACCCTCCTTTTCTAGTGCAGAATGCCTTTTCTTAGGTTCCAAATCTTCTGTTAGTGTCCAAATCATCATTTTCTGTTTCCAAAGCCTTATTCATGTTTCAAAGCTGCAATTTAATGGTCTGAAGGCTCAGGTGAGTTAGCAAGATCTCTGTTTTAGATTCCAAAGCTGCCTTTTGATTTGCCAAAGCCTCGTGTTAAGGCCCCAGAGTGGCTTTTTTAGGATGCAGACAGTTGTTGCTACGATACAGGCATCCCCTTGAGTGCCCAAACCATCCTTTTGATGTCACAAAGCTTCATTTTTACCTCAGACTGTTCACTTGTAGAGGCCATGGCCTTGATTCTGTGGTTCAAGGCCTCCTTTCTAGGGTCCAAACTGTCATTTTTCAGGTCCAAGCTTCTCTTTATAACTTCAAGCCTTTGCGAGCACCACCTTGCAAGCACACCAGCAGCGTGAGACCAGCTCTGCCGCAGGGTCCCAGCATGCTGGAGGAACCAGAAATGATCCAGCGGCAAACACCTTTTGGGTTAATAACAACAGAAAGGGAGAGCTGCCTGCGTGTTGCGTACACAGAAGGACCAGGGAGCAGTGCTTTGTCACTGCGTCTTTAAAATTCCACGGGAGCGCTGCTGGTCACTGCTGGGAAGGGTCTGAACAGGCCATGCCTTGCTGAGGCCAGCTGGGGAATAGGAATTATGCTCTCCACGCAGAGGATGAGAGCTAGGCCGGAGGCCCCAAATCTAAGCCTGGAATGTATTTATTGAGGGCAAGCAAGCTCAGCAGGGAATGATAAGTGTGTGCCTGCCCATCCTCAGCAGGAGAATGACATTTTGGAGGCAAATGAGGGGGGGACAAAGGAAGTAGGATGGGGAATAATTACCACCAAGGACCACTCAGAACAGAATAGTGCTATTGGGTTACACATAAGCAGCATGCCCGGCATATCCTTCATCCAACAAAAGCAGCATTACCAGCCCCTCTTGTCATCACCTGCTTAAGTCAACTGCCGAACGGATACTATTAAAGCTTTAATCCATTACACATTTATGTTATGCCTGAGAAATTTATACCACAAGAAGCACTGAGACCAGCAAGGGTCAAACCTGGGAGTTTTACACACTCCACTGATTATATTCACACACTCAGAAGAAACCATTTAGCTGAAGAAATCAATATGAAGGGGGCAACAGCCAATCCCCAGCACAACTTGGCCAGGGTGGCTCCCAAAGCCTGGGAAAAAGACTCCATTGGTGGCTGTGATTCTTCCAGTAAACTATCTCCTTCTTCCCCCAGGAGCGGTATCATCCTGTTTCCTGCGTGTTTCTTTTTTCTCCATTTCAGATGCCAGCCTGTCTGCCAGAAATGAACCCCTGCACCCTGGCTTTGTACAAGAACCCAGTGATGACTTCTAGGGCTTGTTTAACCGACCTATCAAGGGACAGTGATTTATCCCATTTTGCTAGATTGAAGGGAAAGGCATTTATAGGCTGTCTGCACACTAGGACACGGTGTTGCAGGCAGCTGGCAGCATGAACAACTCAGAGTCCTTCTACTCAAAACATGAGCCTGACCCGAGGCAACACATGGGGAGGATATGCTGTTCAGGATATCAGATCTGTAGTGTGTGCTCTCAGATTTCTCACTCAGAACCAGTATCAGCCTTGCAGAATGCCTGCTGGGACTTGCATGCACACACCAGCTGACTGAGGCTCCTCTGGGGCCAGCGGGGGCCCCAGAGCCCTGCCTTACACGCTGGCATCCGAAACCAGCTCTGGGTTA
This sequence comes from Eurypyga helias, assembly GCF_000690775.1. NCBI lineage: Eukaryota > Metazoa > Chordata > Aves > Eurypygiformes > Eurypygidae > Eurypyga > Eurypyga helias. Next base: position 49,416 of record NW_010241072.1, read on the forward strand.
GCACCCACAGGGGCTTCTCTCTTGCATCGAACTTTGCAAATACCTTTTTATGCAAGTGTCCCACCTGAGGATGGAAGGACACTGGCAAACGTGAAGGGTGGCACTGTACCCAAAGTCTCCTGCAGCCCCACAGTCTCGCTCACAGAGTGTGCGAGCTCTAGAGATGATTTCCACCTCCTGCTTCCTCAGCGTTACTCCACCCTCTCACGAATTCACAACACTGCCAACTCTCCCAACTGCACAACCCAATTTTCCAGACACAGCCAATCAACCTCACCTCTGATGTGCCTCGCAGCTGTGCCTGGCATGCAGGCTCCAGCAGCAGGCCCAGAGGGAGAGGGAGCTTTGCCAGCTTGCAGGAATCTACCCCAAAAGAGAAGCGCGAGGAGGCACACCCATCTTTGGTGGCAGTTAGCATTGCAGCTCTTGTCCAGCACGCCTGCCCCTCATCACAGGACCAGTCTCGCCAGAGGCATCTCCCTTTCCGTGAGCCATGTGGGACCATCTTGTGCATCAGGAAATGAAATACTTGTGAGGTCTGTTATGGAGACACAGCCTGATTTCAGTGAACTTTGTGAAGTAGGGCATAGGCAGGATAGGATGATGAGGGCTGCAAGTCCCTCAGACATTGGGGCGGGGGGACAGCTGCCTTTCACAGTCAAGGTCTGCAGTGACAAGGCAGGTAACTTGTAAGGTTTAAGGTTAGAAATGTGTTTCTAGTAAAGTAAGAAGAAACTTTTCTCATGGCACATTTGGTCTCTCAGCTGAATCTGCTCTCAAGTCCCCCAGGGGGAGATGGTTAAAAACCCACTGCAAAAGCAGGCAGAGAACAGGAACGAGCTCCCTTAGAGGTCACTCCACAGTCATGAGATGTTTGTTTTCAGTCACCGCAACCAGTCTGGATGCAGGGGTGACCTACAGCTAAATACTAACCCCTGAACTACACAGAGAGTATCCACCTGAGCCCTTTGGCCCTGCAAAGTCCAAACCATTATCTCTAATATTTTCTTACGAATCAGTTCAAAATTTTTTTTCCCAGTGCGTCTCTGGAGAAATGGACCACCCAATACGTATAACTGAGTGCAATCCCAACCTGTGTTAGACTCTCTTATAGTTCTCGGTTGCAGGGTTTACTCAGCGAAATTTCCCTGGCAGAAGTAAATGATGCAAGTAATTTTTTTGAAGTTTTTATTTGTGAACATTATTTTGTGGCTCCAACTGCTTTCTGCAAGATACTGAACTAATTCCAGTCTGGCTGAGTACTCTCTTTTAAATGCAACATCTGCTTTGTGCATCAGTTGAAAAATAGTTGTCTGGGTGTAGGGTAGAATTCACCCCTCCACTGCGGTCCGAGAACCACTTAAATACTATTTTACAGAGGATGAACATCAACTCACCCCCAAAGCAGATTTTACTTACAGACACAAGCCTCACACAGGGGAATATTTGTCTCTATGGACCAAACATCTGAGTTTTCCCCTGCAGATCTCACCCCACGGGCACTGAGTCCCACAGCTCATGTAAACACACGCATAATTTCCAGATTCTGAATAGCTCCATCAAAGTCCCCTGGGATTAAGGGCATTCACACACATTTAAGTACATTGTTGGATCAGGGCCTACAGTTACTCATGTCTTTTATTTATAAATGTTACTCAGGGTCTGTAAAAGTGACATGTTTCTCTTTAATAGGCTGTGATACTAAATATGCTCAGCTCTAATTAAACATGCCTAAGTACCACTAAACTTAGCAGTGGAGTAGGGAGGAGTCTGGAGTTAGCAGAGCTTGAAGCAACCTTTCTACCTTGCTGACCCTGGGCTGCACTGCAAGTGTCAACGTCAGGCTTGATTTCAGTGTCATTATTCATGTTTAGGGTTAAGCACATGCTTAACTACCCATTAGGTCACAGTTTTAGTTCTGCTTTTAGTTTTTTAATACTGTTTACTCATAAATCTCTGCATCTAGTCTTGAAGCCTGAGAAGTTCAGTTCAGTTCTGCTCAGTTCCACTCGGAACTGGAAAATGTCATTCTGCAGAGATGTTCAGATGCGCCACATTCTGTCGTCTCCATCACCAAGAACACTGGATCACAGGATAATCCAGGTTGGGAGGGACCTAAGGAGGTCTCTAGTCCAAACCTTTGCTCAAAGCAGGGACAGACATGAGGTCAGAGGAGGTTCATTGGGACTTTATTCAGCAAGGTTTTGAAAGCCTCCAGTGATGGAGAATTGTGCGACCTCGCTGGGCAACCTGTTCCAAGGCCCCACTGCCCTCACGGGGAAAGAGGTCTTACTTATACTGAGCCTGAACTTCCCTTATTTCCATTTATGGCCACTGTTTGTTCTCCTCCAGCCTCACACCACTGGACAGAGCTCAGCTCCATCTTCTTCATGATCTTCTTGTAGGTACAGCTGATATTGGGTTTTTGTGAAGCTGTCTCTTCTGGCTGAACATGCCCCATTCCCTTAGTCCCTCCTCACAGGGCATGTGCTCCCATTCCCTCACCACCTTGGAGGTCATCCAACTCACTCCATGTCATTTCCTGCGTTGGCAGTTCAAGACTCCATGCGTATGGTCTAATGACTGCTGCATAAAGGGGGATAATGACTCCCTCCATCAACTAGCTATGCTGTTGTTAATACAGCCCGGGACACTGGTGGCTGCCTTCACTGCTGGACACGCTGCTGGGCTGCTGTCTACCAAAACCCTACCAGCAGGGCTGCTCCCAGGCCACCGCTGCCCCTGTTGTTGTTCCGAAGGCTCTTCCTTTCCAGGTGTAGGACGTGGCATTTGCCTTTGAATTTCAGTGAATTTGAATGTCACTAGGTTCCCAATGTCTCTTTCCTCCAGTCTCTTTTAGGTGCCTCTGGATGGCAGTCCTGACACAGAACTTGCAGACATGTCCTGCTAGTTGGCCATAATCTGCAGATGTGAGGAGCAAGCAGTCCTTCACCTCCTCTAGGCTATTGATAAAGATGTTAAAAGGGATAGGTCCCAGGACAGACCCTGGCAGTACTCCACTGACCTCGAGATCTGACCGCAGCTTCCTGAGCCAAATCACCCAACCCCTTTTTTACCCATCTGATAGTCCACCCATCCAGACCGTGAGATCCTTAACGTGCTGTGAAGTTTCCTGGATGTTTATTCACAGCGCACAAGCTACCCCACTGTACCTGTCCTCACATACGCTTTTACTCCCTGACAATAACCACGGAGTAACACACATACTGCATGTTCACAAGAAGGCTGGATTCTCAGTACCTCTTCCACAGAGTCAACCTAATTTGGGTATGCTGGCAATAAGCTTGAAAGGTCTTTTATGAAGTTTTAATGATTCAGTTAATGAAAAACCTGGCAGAGGGGATCTGATAGGAACATTTTATGAAGCTTGTTGGCTGGGAATGGAAATTCAAATAAAATTCAGACATGAAATAAAAAATAGTTTTACAGGAGTGAAGCAATTAGGCCTGGGAACAGCTTAAGTATAGACTGATGGATTCTCAGCCCTTAAACCAAGGTATTTCTGTCTTCATAAATATACACTGTGAGCCAGTCGTAAGTTACAAGCATGATGCAGGAACTTTCATGTGAAATTCTAAGCTAGATGCTCATAATGGTACCCTCTAGCCTTAAAATGGTCTGTTAGCACTTAGACTAACAGCTACGTTGTAGGAAATCCTCTCAGTTTCTAATACGGTGTGTTTATTTTCAAAACAAATGAAAGAATAACATTTTCATAGACTTCTTGAGATTACATCGACCTATAATTAACTTCCCTTCCTTTCCATCGTTACAGCTACCTACCATAAGGGATATGAGTCTTTATCTGCCATGTTCCGTTTTAGATAGCAGCAGATATTGCTGGATGTGAGAGGCCACATCAAAATGCTACGATGACACAGAAATGCCTTTCCTTTTTACAGGACTCCTCATGAATTCCAGCATCTTGAGCAGAGTTCTCACTGAGGTCTGTATAATTTCACACAATCAGGTAAGATAATCCACTCACCTAAATGGATCTTTCAACGAGGAGGGAGCCCTCAAGAATTCACTGTGAAGAGCTGCTTAACAGGTTGCACTGACACATACTTTCCATCTTCAATTCCTCCAATTGTAACACTGAGTGAAGGCTGAATAATTCTGCTTGAAAAGTGACATTCTAACATAACACTGACTGAAATCGAACTTACTTTTTAGCTATGTTGTCCTGGGGAAATTTTGTTTCTTATTCAGGGTCAAATTTTCCTAAGGAATGAACATTCATTTTCTGCATCTAAAAAAAAGTCTTGGTATCCTGTACCAGAGACTTCCACTGAAATTTGGCTATAAACAACCATTTTGGAAGCATTTTCCTGCCAGATAACAAACAGTAGGTTAGACAGTTTGCTGCAGAGATCTGGATTACAGAGACTTTTGAAAAAAAAAAAATTAAAAATCATTACCTTTCAAGCCCTTGCCCAAAATGATACATATGACAAGGCTAAGACACACTGAATGACAACAAACCAGCTACCAGGCAACAGAAAGTAAGGTCTGTCAGCTCCGCCAGTTTTGTATTTGTCTGTCCAAGTACCAGATCAATGCATGCTGTACTGAAATGGTGACAAAAAAAGGAACCATCAGCCAGAAACTAAACTTTCTTTCACTCTTGTGGGTTTTCTCTTGGCCACCTCTAATGGTGTGGGGAGTATTTAACTAAAACAACAGGGTACTGAACTAGAGGGAGCTGAGAGAGTGAGTACCAAAGGGTGTAGCTAGCACGGTAGTCTCTCTACACATGCCAGGCTTCTCAGAACTACTACGTACTGTCATTAATGTGTCTGCACTCCACCATCTAACATGATACATCTTTCCAGAGCATGGTCACACACGCACACAGACGCTCCTGCCCACCAGTTACTCACCCAGGGGAAGCTTTTCCAGCAGATAAAGGTAACTCTGAAAGAAGTCATTTCGGATCGCCTTATGCAAGACGAAGGACATGCTGTGCCGACAGAGTTCTTCATCTGTCTTGTGCCAGCGCGACTTAAAGGCCAAATGTGCTGCTTTATATGCCATGTTGAAGAGGTTTGTGGCAAGGTAGACGGTTGGTGTAGCTGGTGTTCTCTGGAGGACCTGTCCTTCCAAAGAGGCAGAGGCAGCGTCATTTAAGTTGTGGCGATGTGCTGTCATTCTATATCGGGGTGTGTGCCTGGAGCAGTGCAGGGGGCGGGGGCGGGCGCGAGGGAAGTGAGAAATGCTGGCTGTTGGCACTGGCTCAGAGCAATCTCTGGAGTGTCGCCCTATGAAACGAGCAGGTGCTGCAAAGTGATAAAAAACTCAACCAGGAAATTGCTTAGCCAGGGTAAAAGTATATCTACTCCAAAAAAGTGTGGCTTTAATTCAATTACACTTTTCCTAATCTATTCAGCCTTCACTTCAAAGGAACTCTGATATTATCCAGGATCTCCCATCTCCCTCTCTGAGATCTCACAGGGTGATTTTGTTTCTCTGTCTCTCCCTTGCTATTTGTTTTTCAGTCTGGGGCACCCAAGAGAAAGACCAGAAGACAGAACATGGATACGGCTCTACATTAAACTGTGTGTCCTAATAAATTGTGATTACATCAAGGAAAGAGAAAGCAACAGATTTAGCTTCATGCTTTGACTGTGTACGGCAGGGCAAGCCACTCTCTATGTGCTACAGTCTGCCTGTTGAACTGGTGCATCACTCATCAGCAGAGGCTAGCTGGAAGAAATTGCTGTCTGGGAACACAGGAATGGTAAAGCCAGAGAAGGGTAAGAGGTTTTGTTTTAGCTAATAAAATACCCAAAAGAACAAAAGGAAATAAACTGCCCATTAACAGATTGAGACAAATATATTGGCTGGAAAAGAGAAGTAGGTCCAGGCCACCACAGCAGGCAGAATTGTAGAAGGGATTAAGGAGAGAAGCTGAAGTGCTTCTAGGATGGAGAATGCTAAACTGCTGAAGGGGACTGTATATCATAAGCAAGTCCCATCACAGAGGAGGATCAGGCCCTCAAGGGACAAGGAGACACTGCATTCTTTAAAGGGACTCTCTCTCTACATCAGATGATGCTAAGCATGATTGAGCAATGCATCAACTAGAGTGTATTTTCCAATATGACTCGCTTCTTCGGAGCCATCAATCTCTGTATCTCTACATGACAGTACTGATTTTAAGTATTTAGGGGCAAAACCATCCTTGTGTATTACTGACTTTCTTGTTTCCCCAACTACCATCCTGTACTACTCGCTGTCACGCTGCTCCTCCAGCTGCTCCAGCCTACATGATCATGCAAACTAATCTGGTAAGCAGATTAGTAAATAAGATAATTCAGGAAAATCTACTTATTTTTCTTTCAAGTTGGATCAGTTCCCCAATCCAGCCTGCAGCTTACACAGGGATTTGTCACGTGCCACAATACAGGGGCCAGAACAGCCACCTGGGACGGTGGTGTGGAGGAGATAGCCATATAGCCACTATGCACAGCGGCCTTACCAATAATGCAGATCTCCTGCCTGTATCCTCTTGGAGAGGTGTGCTGGAGGTAGTTCCATGACAGCCCAAACTAATCGAAGCACTGGAAGATATGTTTCCATGCTCCCACCCCTCGCTGCTCACGCGCTCCCAACGTTGGGGTCTCTGCTGAGCCATTCCAGCTTGCTGCATCAGTTGGCTTTTTCTCTCTGGTCAGCACTGTGAACCAGCTCAGCACAAAGCTTGCAATTGCCAGAAAAGTGCAAGAGAGGGGAGGCAGAAGTGTGCAGGTGAGGATGGCGTGGGGAGAGTGGGACTGTGGCAGTGGTTAGGTCAACTCCAGTGTCACCGCACCAAAGTCTTTCTTGAAAAGGGGCGATGTTCTTCACACAGACCTAGAAGTTTCAGCCATGTCTTGAAATAACTCGGTCTCAAATTTCTCCTTGGTTATGTATCTACAGGAAGCCCCAGGCTCTCTCCAACTGATTTTAAAATATCTAGGCCCAGACACAATCCTGGTGTATCTCTCGGTTTTCTCACAAATCTGGCCCTTTCTCATCTATTTTCAGCCACTCGCCGGTCAGCGTGCCACAACGGCTGCGTCACAGCAGCGTGTAAATGCTTCGGAAAGATGCTGCGCAAGCTCACTTCGACACCCACAGAAGACACCCTTAGGAACTCAGAGCCCACCTGTTCTGCATGTGACACCGTGTTTCACATTTGTCATGGCTGTAGTTTTGGCAGTGCCCATTGTGTAGCAAAGTGACCCCTCTGCTTAGAGACAGCGGTGACTCTGCGCATGAAACCTAAGCCCTGACATGTCCGAGTGGAGTCCAGCGCTGGGAGGGTGCTGGGACCGCAGCCCCAGGGCTCCCCATGGCTTGGACACTCATGAGGTCCACAGGGGCCTGGGCTGTTACCTTCACCGGAAGGACATGAAGTGCAAAAGCAGAAAAGGGCACAGTTTCTCCTGCCTTCTGTGCACAAGTGGGGCTTAGTGCTCCCTTTGGGTTCCCTGGTGACTACAAAGTCCCCCAGCAACTGTGACTCCAGTGAAGCTCTCTCCATTTATACCCTCTGAGTAGCTAGCCAGTTACGATGGAATACATGTGGGAAACAGAACATATTTCAGGGTCACTCTCTATCTTTTTAGTGCCCTGCTAGTGATCTTCTCACAACATACTCACAGCTCACTTTCCTTAGGAAAAGATGTGTGCAATCATGCTGTCTAAGTGTCTGTCTATGACTTTTAGTACCCCACCACCAAACCACATTTAAACCTATCTCAAACACATCCCACAACTACTTCAAAGGGAGGCAGATCTCATCCTGGTGTCACTCACTGAGTTTTGCTCTTCTAAGGTGCTGTAAAACCTATTAGCAGGGATAGGCAAAGGCACGTCTGCACCTCTCTTTCCAACTTAGCATTCTCAACAATCCAACACAAATCTGTCAGAAATAACAATACACAGGATTCGTTTTTCAGGCTGAACGCTGGTTATAACTGTTCTTGATAAATCGGTGGTGGCTTTGACTCGCAGTTGTCCCACCCCACATAAGAAGAGTGAATATCTACAGAAGGCTGCATAAAGACCAGTTCTGTTTATTCTGTTTGCATGTGATCAAGACTCAGTCCTTGTTCCAAACAGCTCTGTAAGCCAAGAGTTACCATGAACGCACACTCAGTCCTCAGATAAGTAGGTGAATCACAACAGCATCAGGCCTTTTAAAAGAACTTCTTATTGCTGGGAAGGGTTAGGCAGAAACCCAGAGTCGTGCCCAGAAGTGCCTGAAAAAGGCCACAGGTTTTTGTTTTTCAATAAGCGGATGTTACATTCTCTGCCTATTTGTCAACAGCAGCACCCCCATGTCTCCTGCTAAGAACAACTCACGACACTGCTTGCTACTCCTACGCCTATGTTCTGAGCAGGAGTGGCATTGATCTAACCAGAAACTGCAAAGAATTAATCCACCAGCATATTCCATACATCCCCACTAACAAGAAGAGTAAGACTAGAATAGGGGCACAATGGCACCCATAGTGGTTTTAGGGTCACTGCTGAAGTATGAGTTCTTCTCAACTACTGTTTCCTTTCCCAAATGGCCATTTGACTCTTTCTGAAGATGAGGCAGAAAACCTGCCTTTTTCTTGCCAGCAGGGACACTGGAGAATCTGGACCTCTGGATAAAGCAAAGCCCTACACTAAAATAACAGTAGACACAGCCATCATGCATGACACTCATTGCCTCAAACAGCTCCTGGTCTAAAATAAGAATGTGTTTGTATTTCAGTGGGTAAACAAATAGTTCCTCCGTCTTCTTCTTCCTGCCCATGAGATCAGGCAGTTCTAGGACATCGCATTTATCAGATTAAAAGGAAGGGATAAGCTAGAGCAGCTTCTAGTTAAAATACCTGCAGCTGATGTCTGCTTGAGGGTAGCAGGATTAAAATAAGGTGTCAGGTGGCTTATGATGAGTCACTGCAAGATCCAGGGAAGATCTGTTTGTTGGAGCACCAGGGTTTTTAAAGAGAACTTGGACGTCCTTTTATATTAGTAGGTAACTACCTGGCTCTACAGATCTGAGCTGTACATGCTAGTTCTGAAACACATCAGCTGCACAGAGGAGAAAAAGAAAACCATGTGCAATAGCTTCACATATCATGCAGGTCACGAAGGGTCAATTTTGCCTTTAAATTACTATGTTCTGCTTACAAAACACCTGGTATGGAATCTGATTTCCACACAGACAAGCCATCAGGATTGCTGTAAGATGTCTCTTTATCTTAAAAAGGCCTCTATATTAATTCTTCTCCCTCACACTCACTCCTGGCATATGCTATCAGGACAAGATGTGGTTAAAGCAAGTAATTTTTGTTTTATCTTTGACAACAAGTTTTTAAAAGTTCCTGAAAACCACAGGATCATGTTGATAGAAGAGGCAGAGAGCACACATGCAGTTATGAGGGCAGTGAGGAACAGCTGCAGGTTGGATAGCAGGTGGTAACCTTTACCACCGATTTTGCTGCAGCCAGAAAAGCAACTGCCTGGTATTGTTCTGACTGCAGCTTCCTTGGCTTGTTCAGAGCAAGAGCGTATGCCAGTCCCTGGGCGTCAAGCTGGGAAATAGTAATAAGACAATGAATGCAGTAATTGTCTGACTTGTTGAAGTCCAGGACTCTTAGTCACAATCCTCACCCACCTAAACTCCACTCATGGGTCCAATTAGACTCAGCAGTCATCAGAAGTAGAACTGTGAAAATAATTTGGGTTTTTTTTGAGCTGAGTGTGGAATTGAGAAAAAAGTGTTTTGGGTTGATGAGAAACTGAAATATTTCTCTTTTCTCACCCGAAAAACAAATTCTGTGTCAGGCCAAACAAAATGTTTTGTTTTCTTTGCAGGGCTATTTCCCTTTTCCCACTTCTTTATTTGTTTATCTGTAATTGAATTTAGGTAAATTTGGTTTCAGCGTATCATTTACGAGTGCAAACAATAGTAAACGTTGTTGTCACCAGTAGACTAGTCAGTCTTGCAAAATCAACCAGTGGCAAAAGGGCGCAGGGAAATGCAGAGCAAAACAGGTCCCTGGGCAAAGACCCAACCTCAGGATAGGACGCCTGATCTCCCCTGAGAAACCCTTGCTTTGAACCACGTCTCCAAAGCAGAGTTCACTGCCTGTGTGGGTCAGGATGACTCATGCCCTTCAGGGCATATCCTGCACAATTCCCCCGTGCGCTTTCACGGGTGCAGTCACAGCAGCAATCTGTTATCATTTATACAATTGGAATTTAGCAATCTGGAATTCCATCTAAAGCAACAAAACACAGCATGAGCCCTATAGGTAAAGACATTATAATTCATGTAAATGAAATTGGCCAGAGCTTTATCCCTATGGAGGGGATACACAGTTTTTTCCCTCTAATCCTTCCAGCTCTGGAGCCAACAGTAAATTGCATTTTTAAGGGAGTGAGTGAAGGCACTCTTAGGTAGGAGTGGGAGCCTGTCTCATCATGTCTCAAGCATGGCGACACTCACAGCGGGACCCTGATCTGGAGATCCATAAACAGTATGCTAACGTAAATAGGGATATTTGGGGAGGACTCCTGCATGCTTCGGCCGTGAGGATTTTATTTGGTTCTGGTTAGGGACTCTCAGTAGTGCTGGGGCTGAAGGGAAGGAAGGGCAGGGTTCCTGATGAAACTGCAGCGGGGGCTGCTCTGTTGTTCTTGATAAGAAGCATGACAGCTGTGCCCACAACATCTGGTTTTCATTGAACCCTAGTGAGAGTTCCTTGCTGAGTCTCTTCCACCCCATATGTGGTGGTTTAATTGATGGAGCCTGAGAAGGTTTTAGGTCCAGCGTGGAATGCCGCCTTTCACTGTGATATGTGACTCCAGATACAGCAAGGGCTGGGCTGCTTTAGAGTCATCTTTTAAAGCATTTCTTCTCAATATTGAATTTTGCACATATTGCCCTCTGTTGGCTCCAGCGCAGGATAAAGCTCCTTTTCTAGGTGAAAGCTAGCAAAAATGTCCGTCTGGCTGGGTGGCTGGGTTTGCAGGTTTTGCAGGATGAAGTTAGCTGTAGCCTTGCACGTGCGTGTGTGCATATCTCACAGCCCCCCCATCGCTCGGCGTTTAAGGATGCAGGCGCAGTTCTTTAACCAAGGAGGAAGGGGCCGGAGACTGGCTGTCTCAGCCCTTGGGGGCTGCGCACAAGAAGAGAGTTTTAAGGAGTGACCAGAGGGGATAGTGGTTTGGTGAGCCAGGATAAAGAGAAGGTTGCACACTCAGGAAACAGCACAAAAAGCAACAGAGACAAGGCTGTGGGAGAACTGGGCAAGTGGGAGATAAGTTAGTCTTAATCTCTTTTAGCTCTGGCATGTAACTGCCAGAAATGCTTTGGGTAAAAAGTCTCTAAAGGCTTTATTTTCAATTCCAAAGCAAAAGAAAGATGGCAATCCACATCATCAAAGCTCCTTCTGTGCACAACACTGCCAGAAAAACAGGCCTTCCCACTTCCTCTCAGCTGGATCCTTCCTACCTAAGGCATGTGACTGACCCATCTGCTCAGAACAAAAAGCATCTTGCCCAGTTATCTTGTGTCTGACAGCAAAGAGCAGAAATGCCTAGAGAAACAGTCTAAACCCACGAGCTAGGAAATGTGCTTTGGATGGCTTTTAGCATTTATATGCTGCTCTGCTGCACAGAGCCAGACCAGGTATTTTGCTGAATTTTTAAAAGACCCAGGAATGAAGTCTTCCACCCTTGGCATACTAGGGCCTAGTGTTGTGATGGGACACCAGAGTGGTGATGCCAGGAGGGGACAGCCTTTCTCTGGAGCGTGAACATCGTGACAAAACAGAAGCTCCAACCTGAGGAAGAAAGTGCAATGAGTAACAACAGATGTGTCGAAAGAAGTGATGGGGTCAGACCATGGGTTAGAGAGACCATTTCACCTTCTGCAATATGCCTCTCTAATAGGAGAGGCTGAGATGTAAAGATGTTTTCAAGGCCAGGCTGGATGAGGCTTGGAGCAACCTGGTCTAGTGGAAGGTGTCCCTGCCCAGGGCAGGGGGGTTGGAACTAGATGGTCTTTAAGGTCCCTTCCAACCCAAACCATTTTGTGATTCTATGATTCTATGATCCAGGCTTTCAGCTCTGGAGCTCTGTGGACCTCTCCCTGCTGTTGGCTAGGGTAATAAACATCAGACTGGCATTTCCCAGACTGGCATTTCCACTCCACTAGAACAGGTTGCCCAGAGAAGCTGTGGATGCCCCATCCCTGGAAGTGTCCAAGGCCAGGCTGGATGAGGCTTGGAGCAACCTGGTCTAGTGGAAGGTGTCCCTGCCCATGTCAGGGGGTGGGCCTGGATGATCTTTAAGGTCCTTTCCAACCCAAACCATTCCACGATTCCATCATTCCCTGATCCAGTACAGCAGCATGTTTCACAGCAGTGGTGGAGAACATCCTTTTTGCTAGGACAGTTAAAACCAGACTGGAAAATGTGTTGTTCTGTGAGCCATAGAGCCACATGACAGTTTCTTTTAGACTTGTGTCTTACTGCTCCAACCTGAAATAAGCCCCATACCTCCTCTGACTTGCCATCTATCGTGACAGATCCACCCTGTCCCTGCCTGTGCTGCAGTCAGTCTGGAGCTGCTCCGGAACAGCTCGGCCAGCCCATTCATCTGTGCCGTCTGTCTGGATAGTGTGCACAGAGGGACTGATCCCTTGCTGCTGCCAAAGAGCTGAACTGGGGTTAATTCTCCCTCAGCGCAGTCCCCGTCATGGGTCTCTCTCATCTACCTGGCTGCCAAAACCTCGAGAAACTTAATTACCTTTCAAACTCTGCGCACATCTTTCAGTGGTGACTGCACTTGGCCAAGATGTCATGATTAGAGGGAGGAGGAAGGGACCTGATGAATGCTTGGATAGGTAAGGCAAGATAAAACTAATTTCCTGAGGAAGCCAAAGGAAAACAAGCTGAAAGGAAAAAAGTTGACTGTAGGGAACAAATCTGACAAGTGACCTTGAAAGGCCTCTTCCACCTTAAGCTCCTGAGAAGGATGGGTCTAGCAGAAGCCAGGGGGAGGGTGCACACCGCAGAAATTAGAGGGGGTCAGGAGCTGTAAGCAGCACTTTTACTGGACCAGTGAGAGTTGTATCACGAGTACACTACCCCTGCATTTCAGACATAGCGTATCTGTGACATGGCTGGCTTGGATAGCCCTCATGCTTACACTGTCTCCGAGTTGTGTGGAGTGTCACAATACCAGGAACTATGCAGATAAATCCTGTGCATGCCTTGGAACATCCAACACAGTTTCTGGAAAACCAAGCTATAAGTATCAAGGGGCAAGAAAACTAGATTAACCCCAACTCCCGGAGAGCAAAACCACATGGGAACGTGGATTGGAGGGACTATAAACACACCTTTTCTTGTGAAATACTGCTCTTATGCAGAGGAGCGGGTCAATATTTTCAAAAAAACACCTTTGGTCAGAACTGAAAGTAGAAACTGGCAACTGTTTGCCTTGCACGAACACTTTCTGTCGGAGCTCTCAGACTAAGACCGCTCAAAAGCCAAATGTACATGTGCTGTCCTTTGGAACCAAAAACATAATCAAGACATGAACAGTTTGAGATGGTTAAATGTTTCCTCCAGAGGCTGGGGATTAGAAGTCTGGGCAAGTAGCAGAACAGGGGGAAAAAAAGAGTAAAATAAAAGAAGAAACTCGTAAGTGACCTGACAAGGGAAACTTAAATCTTATTTTTAAGGGGTTAGGTTGTACTAAAGCTTGAAAAATTAAATCCACAGCTGTCTCCAGAGGACTATATCTCACTAAGAAAGCTTCAAGTAAGTTTATCATGTATCCAACACCTAGACATTGGACCTCAGGGACCACTAGGATAATATTTCCTCTGGACTAGCAAGAAAGTTAGCAAGTGACATTTGTATGAGACTAACTTTAAGGGGTTTTCTTATTAGAAAATGATAAATGAAGAATGAGCATACTGGGAAGGAAAGTTCTTGCAGTTTGTAAATCTAACACATCCTCACTATTTCTTTAAAAATGCACTGTTATCTCCTAAATTAATTTTATTTGGTGACATCAGTAATGTGATGTTTTTACATCTATCATCCCCCCAGTGAGGATCAATGTGTTCTTTATAAGCAATATTTTTAATCTCATAATCCCCTTTATGAGGAATGTTTTTAATTTCAGAGACCATGAACACTGGCATTGAGACAATATAATGTATATAAAAAATTCAAGAAAGGAACTATAGGAAACACAGGATGGATCTGGCACAATTACAGTGCTTTCCTTCTTCTGGGATTCTTCACTACTAGCCAATAAAGCCCAGGATATGTTGGAATGCTATTAATTAACTCACCTCGCCGTGCCTTGCCACGACAACTGATATGCCCCTGGGTTCCAGGGAAATCTTATGAATCATATGAGATGCAATACTTAGCCGGAGCTGGGTGAAATAAGGACAACTTTAATATGTTAACTCTGAAATCTGAAATCCAACGGTGAATCCAGTTTTGTACAGAAAGAACAAAACAAAGCTTAGACGCTTGTACAAATGCCAGTGTTGGAGTTTTGTATGATAAAGCACTTTTTATGTATGTATTTCACAGTTTCTGTGTCTAAAATACACTGGTGTGAGGAACAGACCACGGATCCCCACACCAAAATGCCTACAGTCTGTGGATGGGCTACAGTAGCCTTATCCTGTTCTGCCCACAAAGCACAGCGGCGACAATTGTGTTTTCCGCTTCCATAGAAAATCCTGAGTTACACCCCTATGTGCTACTCTGTGCCTGTACAGATGCGTATGTAGGAGGTGTAATGAAGAAAAGGCATACATAGCAGAATTAAATGGGGAAAGTGAAAGGAGGGGGATTACCTAAACAGCTTACAGATGGTAACCAAATTAGTTGAAAGCTGAAGGATTGTTTTTTCAACACACAGCTCAACAGCACTGTAAAACTTCCATGACTGTAACCCAGAAGCTCATGAGAAATAATAATTACCAGAGCTAAACTCCTGGGCTCTCATATTTTCTTACCCACAGGCCAGCCAGACCAGTGCCTGATCCTTCCTTTCCCCAGTGCTTTCCAGATTCCTGGAAAGTACAGCTGAGAGGGTGAAAAAATATTCTTCACCCCATGTTCCCTTCCATCTCTCAGGTCTCCTGTTGCTGCCCATACACCTTGTTTTGAACACCATTACCCTTCCCTTTTGACACAGCCTCCTCCAGGCACCCACACGCTGCCGTTTCCTTACGGTGTTTCACAGCCAGCAATCCCTCTGGCTGTTTTTGTCCCGAGACGGATAGGACAGCACCTGGGAGCACACTGCTCCAGAGCTCAGGCTGCCTGCCAGTCACATCCACTCGTCAGAGGCATTTTTGTGAAGCTCCTCAGGAAAAGGTATCATCGCCTGCTACCATTCCAGCCAGAACTGAGGGTGTAGATGGAGTGTGAGGTGGGGTCCAGGCAGCAAGCAAATACAGCCTTACAGCTCTCCCGACAGAGGGAAATGCAGCCACAGCCCCCATGATGAGCCTTCACTCTCTGCATCCTGCTTGTCATCGCCTCCCAACTGACTGCCACACACATTTTTTCTTACAACTGTCTCTGTCCCACACATTCTTCCGGTTTCCATCCCAGCCACCTTGCCACAGATAGTTCTGAGAAGACCATGTAGGGTGAAGGGGCAAGTGCACTAAATCAAACACAAGTATAGCATCTGCTTGGGTTCCAGATGAGTCTAAAACTAACTCATCATCCCCCCTACCCAGTGGACTACTTCCTCTATTAACAACGATGCAAATAAAACAAATTAGCATAAGAACAGAACCCGTGAAGGAATTTACTGTAGGCTCATCAACCTAAATTCTTAGATTTAAAACCAGAAGGGACTCCCATGACCATCTAGTTGGCCCTTCAGCATAATACACATCACAGACCCTCATCCCTTGATCCCTGCATCAAGATTAGCCTTATCAGTACCATGTGGAAGTCATCCTTCTTACCTATTCAGCACTGGAAAGACTTCAGCTGAAGCACTGTACCCAGGTTTGGGCATGGCTCTTCAGGAAAAACATGGGCTGACTGAGTAGCTTTGATACAAAAAACATGAGGAATGGTTTTCTTGTAGGAAGACTACAATGCAGATGATATTAGTACAAAGTATTTGGCTTAGGGCAGAGGGATAGGCTGAAAGAGATTGCTTCAGCACAATTTGCTATGAACCTATGAGTCTAAGCTGGAGCATTTGTTTCGCCAAGGCATCTACTCCTGAAATAAAGACTGGTAATGATGGCTGAGCATCCAGTGAATCCTGAGTTATTCCACTGGTTAAGTGCTAAAGTTTTATGCTTGATTTCAGGTTTGAATCCACCTAGCTTAAACGCCTCTCCTAGTACTTCCACTGCCACACCTTTTGTGTGCTTCAGTGAAAATTAAGTGGAAAAAAAGCCCACAAATGCTGCTATCTCCAAAAGAAGCAGGGTTTGCCCTGATAGGAAGAACAAGGCTAATGCTGTCCATGACAGTTCAAAAACTTAATGAAGAAGATTTTGGCTGTAAAGTATTCTGAAAAATCTTCTTTTTTTCTATGGACATATCCATTGTCTGAGATATTTATAATAAATTGTTGGAAATGGGAATTTTCCATTTGAATCTGTTCAAAATGAGAAACTTGCTTTAAGTCAAATGTCTCCCGAGCAACACCATTTCAGCTGAGCTACTTGTTCCTTACTCCCCCTTTGCTGTTTTTTTTTTTGACAAAACCATAAAAAATGGCAATTATTTTTTGAGCAAAGTAGAAAGAATTTGATGATCACGTACAGAATCCTTTTCTTTTGGGGGGGGAGGGGGGATGAGGAAGAGGGGGAATTCCTGATTTATTATCAAATATAGACTTCTTCAAGTGTAAAGGGGACCTCTTCTTGAAAACACTTAAGCTGGCACTTAACTTTATTACTGTGGCAAAATTAAGCATGTGCTTGAGTGGTTGCAGAGTCAGAACCATAAAATGTCATAGCCTTTATAGCCATGAGTCTGCTTTCTGCCTGCTGCATGTAATAAAAATAAGAGGTGAAACTCTGTCCCCATCGGGGTCAATGGTAAAACTCTCATTGCCTTCAGCAGAACCAGGAAACTCCAAGAACTCTCCATCAATGTCACTGGGGCCCACAGGATGATATGAGCAGAGAGAAGCCACCTGCTCGCTCTTTTGTGGGCACTTTTATATTTAACCTTTCTATGTTTTTCTTAGTCAATTTAAAATGAAGCCAAATTGAAAGCACATCACTGGCTCTTTGGATGGGGTACTGTATTTCAAGCTGGTTGTCAGAAAATGAGCAGAAATGAAATACACAAATTCTAGTACACTATACGTACTGACAATACACGCAGAGAACATACGGATGTGTAGATGTGGCGCTTAGGGACACGGTTTAGGGGTGGACTCAGCTGTGCTACGCTTACGGTTGGACTCCATGATTTTACAGGCCTTTTCCAACCTAAATGATTCTACGATTCTATGAAAATACACAACATACTGTTCTGTGTTCCTCACAGTAGAATTCCCTCTTAAAGGGTTGATTCCTTAAGGAAACAAAGGTAATGTAGCACTATTATGGTACTTTGTATTAACTTGATATAACTTTGTTAACTTTAACTTAACACTTCTTCCACCAGCCTTGCTTAGCACACGAGTAAACTGGTATGTTTCCATAAGTAGCGACCCTCAAGTCAGGCACTGAAAGTCTACGCAGATGGTTGCTTTGTGCCATCACTGGCTGCAGCTGAGCGTGGGTATGGTACTCCTGCCTTGCTGAGCGTGGGTACTGCACTCCTGCCTTGCTGAGCGTGGGTACTGCACTCCTGCCTTGCTGAGCGTGGGTACTGCACTCCTGCCTTGCTGAGCGTGGGTACTGCACTCCTGCCTTGCTGAGCGTGGGTACTGCACTCCTGCCTTGCTGAGCGTGGGTACGGTACTCCTGCCTTGCTGAGCATGGGTACTGCCCTCCTGCCTTGCTGAGCGTGGGTGCGGTACTCCTGCCTTGCTGAGCGTGGGTGTGGTACTCCTGCCTTGCAGGCTTGCGCAGGTCTGCACACACAGTTTGTAACGCTCCAGCTGCTGAGGAGCACTGAGGCACAAGGTGGCAGAGGTCAGTTTACCCCCACCTGGATATACTCACTCTGCCAAGTCAACAAGGCCATCAAACAGGATCACTTTCATGGAATTGAGCAATTCTGATGTGAATAAGCCACGAGAGAAAACAGTATACCCTCTGCTCTGTAACTTCTAGTTAAAAGAAGGCTCTTCTCGATGAAGAGGTCTGCTTCTTTTCACACTTCTAAATTCTCCTTTCTACATCTGAAACAATGAAAACCTACAGCTCATTTTCTTCACTGGTTTAAACGAGCTGCGAATTGACGCCCTTACTTTGGTCAGTGTTGAATCAGATGTATTATAAAATACAAATCAAGCTCTCCACAGAGACGCTTGTTCTCGTTTTTGCGGTGTCTCGCGTTGGAGGATAACAAGAGCACCCAGTATTTACCCGCATGATCATGTGTCACACTGCAAACGCCCTTCTCCTGCACAGATGTCCCTGTCACTGCTGATCAAAAAGGCATTCAAGAATCACCTTGATCTGTGTCCCAAGATTAATTTCATCCAGGAGAGTTAAGCCAGACTTTCCCTTCGCATATCAGATTTTGCTTTGCCTTGTCTCACTTCTTCCTTCCAACATAAACTTTTAAGCCCAGGGTTTATTACCTCCATACCTCAATCACTTACTGTGCGACAGCACATCAGAACAACCTCCTCTCCATCCCCCACAGAACAGCATAGTCTAAGCACGTAAAATGTTACTCTGAAAGTCATCCTTTCAGATTGCTGTACTTTATTTTAGCTAATTGAAGGCCTTCAGGAGTTTTACACACAGTTCATTTTTACAAGGCCTAGGAAAACAGCCCGTATTCCCTATTTTTCCCTTAAAACCCACCCATATCCTTTTTTCCTGAGAGCAAGATGCAATCTTCGATAGAGATTACAAACCTCAGGGTTGCTTTGGTTTTTTAATTCCACAAGACATAAATCAATCTAGTACATTTTATCAGTTCCATTTGCTATAGAAAAGTCATGCTGGAGTTTTGTTTGATTTTTTTTTCACAATGAAAAAAGAAAATCTGTGTGGGATTCAGTGGAACTTTGAAGAAATCAGACCCCAAGGCCTTTTCAGTATGCAGTCTCATGGTTATATACCAACGGCCCACATAAAGCTCATTGAAGACAATGGAAACAACTTTTTTTTGCTTCAACATCAGGCTTTGCATTGGTACTGTTCAGTCACAACAAATTTCCTTTATGCTAAGAGAACAAACAGGAAGACGTAAAACTAAGTTACCATGAGGTGCTGTGGTGGGTGCTGCTCCGATATCACAGAAGGTATTCTGCCTGTCTGCCTACGAATATCTCGCCACATCTTAAAAAAAAAAAAAAGAAAAAAGAATCTTAATTTTTTTTGCCTAAAAGCCTGCTTTCTCAATGACATTAAAAAGGAGTTACACTTTTTTAATGCAAAGAACAAAAATGTTCATTTCTTCGCCGACACTTTTTCTACAAAAATGTTGTTGCCCATTTGTTCTACACTTACTCTACCACACATTGACCCTGAGAACACTCCACAGTTCTGTTTTCCTCTTGTTCTGTTTACTCACCTGCTTCACTCCTCTCTCACCTAACTTCTCTTCATGCAACTTCCTCCACCGTTCTCTTCCTATTCTGCTTTTCCCTGCAACTTCCATGGTCTTTTCCAACCTTTTTTACATTCCCTAATAAAATCTGTTCTACCTGGTTCTAGAACAGTATTTCTCACAACTGCTCAAGAAAACCCAAACAAAACAAACAAGGAGAAGCCCCAAAATACTGCACATTCCAGCTTCTCTTTGCAACTCGATCACTCTTCTGCCTCAAATACGACTTTCTTCCTCTGTGTCCATGCTTCTAAAATGCAGGTGAGAGGAATCTCCAGTCTCGTGGTAATGCCATAAACCTCATCACACTATAATAAATTGGATACAAGAAATTGTGCAAAGCAACATCAACAGCTCAGGAAAAGGTAGAACCAGACCTTGGTCAGCATTTATTTTACAATTCAATTTTAAAAGAATCTACCATGCAACACAAGGTGTTGAGTGTTTCCCCCCCATGGTCTTCTAAACCCAGCATCAACTGGTTGTCACTGACAGACAAAATTACCTGATCTTGGTGCTGCTTGGGGCTCAGTCGCTACAAAGCTGAGGTATTTTCATTTGGGCTCTCTCAGGTGGAGACAGGCTCTGCTGTCCTTTCACCTGACAGCCAGTTTTAGCTCAAACCTGGTGGCAGGCTTAACTGCTTTAAATGTTCCTTTTCTCATATTTTTCAGGTCCTACATTCTTTGTTATCATTCTCATCTTACGATCTTTGGCCTGCTTTTACACAGATGTCTACAGCTATTGTCCATCCGTAGGCTTACATGACCAGATTATAAAAAAGAAATGCTCAGTGAAATAGATGGAGATTGTCAGGCACTTTATACTCAGGAAATATCAGACTATTTTTTTCCATGACTTCAGAGTTCAACGTTTGGCTCGTGCTTATCTGAAGAGCTGCTGAAATCACTGAAGAACTTTTGCTCTGATCAGGCAAATCATATGTACATTTATGACCGCCATTAACAGAAAATATTACTGTCATGAAAAATAGAATAAGGATAGTTACAAAAAGTGTTATGTTTATGTTCTTATAAAAATTGTTAGTGTTCAATAGGATCAGTAGACATTAAGTATTTATTCTTAATATTTTGCCTCAATAAAAACTGAAGCTTAGGTGCTTGACTATTACTTATTTCTGTATTACCCCTATGACTCCAGGTACAGAGCCATTTCAGTTGCATGTAATGGGGCTGTAGTCTAGCAAAAAGCACTCCATAAAATGACATGTGCGTGGATGTGCCCTGTATTTTATACGCAACTGCTGTGAGTTGCTACAACGTAGCATCGTCCTTTTATTCTGAAACCCAAACAACAATCCATGTGCCTCAAGTAGCTCTTAAAATCTATAATCTCTGCCAATGCCACACAACAGTTATATTGAATTTTCAGAAACAAGTAGAAATGAGAATCCTATTTCGACAAAGAGAGTTCAAAAAGCCAAGAAGACACTGCTGCCTCTAGTTCTACGTGTTAGCCATTTCAGTTCTATCCACATGAACAGCAGGACCCTTAGGTAGCTGGGGATGGGCCTGCTTTAAACAAATAGCTCAGAGAAATCTCCATTTGGGAATGGATGCTGCTCTAATAAAACTGTAGTTAAACTACAGCCCATTAAAATTACTTGTAATACCTCCTGAATATGATGTCGTTTGGCTGAGGGTGAGGAGGCACTGGGACAGGTTGCCCAGAGAAACTGGGGATGCCCCATCCCTGGAAGTGTTCAAGGCCAGGCTGGATGAGGCTTGGAGCAACCTGGTCTAGTGGAAAGTGTCCCTGCCCATGGCAGGGGGGTGGAACTAGATGATCTTTAAGGTCCCTTCCAACCCAAACCATGCTATGACTCTTTAGAGTGGCTGCGAAACAAGGCAAAGTGACAGAGGATTCAGGTGCCAGCTGTACAATATAACATATTTCAACAAAAATCTGGATTTCCAGCTACCTGCTGAGGTTGGAGCTACAGCAGTATCACCTCCATGCCTCCTGTGTGCCACTGGGTGAGCAACAATGCTGCTGACACACAAGGAAGCTTGTATTTCCAAATACCTTGCTGACCAAGGCTGCCCTAAGGCTGGGCTCGGCTAAGGGGTGGTGCTGAGAAGTGACAGCTCAGCTGGCCTTCATGGTGCAGGACAGGGCAACAGGCCCGCTTCAATCCTGCCCTAAGTACTGTGACCAGGAACATAAAGTCCTTTTATTCCTGCTACTTGCAGCTGCCTGAAGTAGCACATATGAAACAGGTGGATCTGTTTGTAAGGGCAGGGCTGTTTGTTGACTCCCTCAAGGCTCAAGGACCTGAGGCCATGCCCTATCTGGACCTCAGCTTTCTTTGGCACCATTAACTCTGCTCGTGGCCTGCAGGCTGCTGTGTCCCACTGGCCCTCCCCTGCAGTAGCGGGAAAACCCTGAGGCAGCAAGAGGGTCTGATAACGGCCTCGTGGGGACGCCGAGGCCTGTGAGACAGCTCCAGCTCTTAGGTGGGTGATCTACACCCCTCGCCTGTGAGGGCCCTAAACCCGGGGAGCTTACCTAGCGTGGTGGGCACAGGCTATCAACCAGTCCTTGCACCCAGAGGCGGACACGTCACGGCACCTCTATGGGCGCCAGCAGGATGTGACCTTGAGGTGAGGAGGGGTCGGGGCGGGGAGGCCGCGCCGGGCGG
>NW_010241073.1:0-36730 GCF_000690775.1 Eurypyga helias
TCTATGAAGAAAACCAGCATTGGAAATAAAAACGTTTAGGAAAAAAACACAAGCACAGCAGACCGCAATAAGACTGAATGACAGAAGT
Source organism: Eurypyga helias (assembly GCF_000690775.1). Taxonomy (NCBI): domain Eukaryota; kingdom Metazoa; phylum Chordata; class Aves; order Eurypygiformes; family Eurypygidae; genus Eurypyga; species Eurypyga helias. The sequence continues at coordinate 89 of NW_010241073.1, forward strand.
TTCAACAATCTTGCAGTATTGGCATTTGTAACAGTGATAAGGTGTAGTTATTAAGGAACCAATATATTGTTCACAGCAATGCCATTAACTAACAGCATTTTTTCAGATTAGGTTCTATATATTAATTATTTGTCTCAAAGAGAGTACTGTGCAGGAAAACTTTCATGACACTTTAAAAGGTATTTTACAAGAAAATTAATTAGGAGTGATTAAAATGCTCTGAAAGTAAAAGCTTCACATCTTTGAGTATGCCAATGCGTTATTTTAGCAACTGTCTAGGAAGTGCCAGATTGGTTGGGTCTTTCATATACTTAATAAACATCTCTGTATTTATGCATAAAGGATCACCTGTTTTATTGTCACAACTTCATGACTTCAAAATACTCTGTATGGTGTTTCTTCTGTTTACTGTAATCCCAAGAGCTGAAAATTGCCAATGGCACCATGGAAAACCCCTGTTTTTTATAGAACTGAAATAGATTTTTATTAAGTTCACATAATCAGCATCTTGTTCAAATACATTCATGGCTGAACTCAGCTGAAGATACTGGAATGTTGAAAGCTTCCCATCAGATCTGGGAAACAGCCCGTATTTTTCACCTCAGCTGAAGGGGTCTCATAGCAAGATCTCCCAGGAAACACCTTGTTTGGAAATAAAATGTTCCTACCACCGGTAAAATGGTAATTCTGTGTCTTCAGAGATTTTTAACAGCTTTTTCTAGCTGTATCATCTATAAAAAACATATTCTATCGTTATTATCTCACTGCTACGATTACAACCTGTCACACAGCATGCGAGCATCAGATCGATGGACAACGGGTTCCAGTTTATTTTTTGGACATGAAGATATAAAAATGACATTTGATACTGCCAGCTGAATTAGGCTCAGTTTTTAAAACATGTGCGGAAAAGACCATAATTGGAATGACCAGTTTCTAAGGTCCAGATGTTATTTACCTTTATTTATACAACATTCTTGCTAATGAATGTTTATATAGAACTATTTTATTATACAAACAGAAAGTTAGCTTTTGGATAAGTCACTGATCCCTGCAAAGGAAGTGCAGTTAGATTTTCATGCTGCTATAGGTTATGTTCAAAACCAAATATTAATGAAAACCACATTCCAGTATGCATGATGTAAAGGATGAATTGCTTAGATGACTGCATGGACATCTGTGAGGCTAATAATGCATTCAGGAACACCCCTACTTCAGCTTTATCTCAGGCTAAAGCTGAAGTATTTTGCTGTAATCAGCTTTGGAATAGCCACTACTCTGCACTGAGCCTCAGTGGCAATTAGTAGTAGTACCTACAGCTAGTAGCTAAATAGCTGCCTGCAAGAAAACCACTACACCTATCTGAAATCATAGGAAATGACACCCAGGCAAACCCAGCTCAAAGTAACTTAGCAGTTAGGCCAGGCTGGATGAGACTTTGAGCAACCTGGTCTAGTGGAAGGTGTCCCTGCCCATGGCAGGGGGTTGGAACTGGAAGGTCTTTAAGATCCTTTCCGACCCAAACCATTCCATGATTCTATGATATAATTGCAGTTGTGAGAAACAATCAAAGTCTCTGTGGACTACAGAGCTAGGAGCTCTAAAGCAACTTATTCAAAATACTTCACAAGTCTGGGAATAGTGATGATTGACATTATCTCCTTTCCTCTGTGTTTGGTAATCTTGATATTTATAAACCCCTTTTATCAAACTTTGCACTAAAGCTTCATATGAGGTACAATTCATTGCATCAAAAATTGCTCTAAACCAAATTATTTTAGAAGCTATTAGTCTAAACTCCAAGCAAAGTGCAACTCGAAAAATAAACAACTCAAGCTAGGATTGCATCTGGATTTTTGTTGCAACTAAGCATCGATAAAAACTGCTGAGGGTTATTACACAGAAAATGGAAGTGAAGCACTGCTTTACTTGGGCAACCAGCAATAAGTTAACAGAAATAATTTTGTCCTTGGTCTGATAACCACTATCATAACAGTTTCATGGTATAAAGATGCTTTAAAGTCAGCTGAAACATTTTAGACATATCAAATGTGGAGTGATGGCAAGGAAAAAAATTAAGAATTATTTATGACATTTATCTGGTGGACTCAAAGTTCAGAGCCGTGTATCCTTCTTAACCATGAAGGAGGTCTGAGCGGGTTGATGAAATTACAAGAAATGGACTAATCAAAAAAAAAGTGATAAAAAAAAGCAGCCAAGGGAAAGCAAATGTAAATGTAAGCTTCATTTCCATGGGACTCTATATGAGGGGATCTATGCTCTTTGCAGTTTTTCCATGCCCCTGTGTTACACTAAAAGACCAAATGAAAAAGACCCTACACCACCACCTTCCTCCTCTTTGTTTCGTTTTCTGAAGAGGGTAATTTAATCCCCTCATACATGATATTTGCAGTGCTCTTTGGACAGGAAGTTCTGAAAATTTCTGTTATAAAATGAAGAAAATAACACGTTCAAAGTTAAAAGGTCTAATTTATTACTCTATTCAAAAAGAGCTAATTAGGAAGAAGAAAATAGAAATAAATTTAGGGAAATTAAGCAGAACATCCACATTTAATCACTTAGATAAACATGGATGACTCTGATCTTGTATTTGTTTCTATGTCTCTTCACATTTCTGACAATAAGTATCATTCAAACATAATTTTCTAAATACACACTGGGAAAGCTAAAACTAAATATGTGCCTTTGAAAAAGTTTGATTAAAATCTTGACAAAGACAATTCAGTGTAGTTTCAACTCCGCAGAACCGCCTCAGTTTCTGCAGTTGTTGCAAAACTGTCAACCCTTCAAACTCCCGTTGATATGACTAACGCAGCTGCTAAGGTCAGAATCCTGCCCCACGGCTTCATGTGTGAGTTAAGCACTAATAACCTTTCCCAGTGTTTTTGGGGAAAAACCTGTGGGTTGCGTTTTAAGGGAATTATACGCTGTCTCGATACACTGCTCATGATTTCTTACTCCAAACCACACACACCTAGAAGTCAAACCTTGGTACAGAAACACACAGAGCTAATACTGTAACTACCATTTCAGAACACAACTTCTTTGCACTTTTGTACTTAACTGACGCAAGTTTACCACTGCCAGGACTCACATGGAATTCATAAGGAATGGTGCAAGCCAGGGATCCCACTCTTCACTCTTCCTTCCACCAAATGGGGAGAGAAGGAAGGAACAATCCTTGTCCCATGAGCTAGTGTGTGAAGGATGGCAGCTAACTTATGCTAAGGCTTCAGAGATGGCTAGGAGCACGAGCTAGGAAACACACCTGCTCCCAACTACTTTTGGGTACCCAAGTGAGTAAAAAGGCAAGATGATCCACAAGCCAAGTCCAAGTGGGTCACTGGTGGGAACCCTGCTAGGCTGTGCCCTCAGGCATTCCTTGCTTCTGCTTACGATGCCACAAGCACAGAGCATCCACATGCTTTCGGAGTTTGGAACGCTGACAATGTTTTTTTGAGGAATACAAGTAAGGGACACAAAATGATCCCTCTAGACAGTTTATAGTTCTCCTAACAAAAGGCAAATTAGATGAAAACTCAAAAAAAACCCCCAAAATTATGTTGACAAAAGAAAAGTTTAGTAATGGAAATATAGCGACTGCTACTAGCTGCTCACTATAATCCTATTTTCCCGCCACGCAGCGCTTTCCCACTCCCCCCTCCAAATTTTGGCCAATGCCAAAATAAAGACATTTATACATCTTGCTATGCAAACCACAGCTGAAGACAGGCACGACCAGTTTTGCTCTAACACGTTACGTTCAAGTGATGGGTACCAACAAACAATAATATGCTTTTCAAAGTGGGAAAAATGTGTTGCACTAAGGTGTAATCAGGATAACCATTAAAACATACATCTGATTTTACAAGTGAACCAGTCTAACTTCCGTAAGAAGTTTGCCTGATAATAAAAGGAGTGAGTATGGGTACAGCAAGACAAGACATTCAACCATCCACCATCAGGTTTCCTTTCTGGTTTAGAAAGAAACTGATAGCAAACGTATGCAGACAGAAGCACCAGAAATTGTTTAGTAAATGAAGTTATAGGAAAGGACTGTTTCAGACAACTGTTCCACCATTTGAAGAAACATTAGAAGATACTAAGTGTATGCATTTACACTTGCAGAAAATACTGCTCATGAGTAAGAGAACAGATTTTACATTTAAAAAAAATCAATGTGAAGAGCAAAGGAACAGGACAGAGTGTGCACATACAATTTTGGTCTCGTTGCTCTCTAGTTTTTGAGAGTTAATTTATCAGACATGATTCCCCTCAAAGTTTTTATTTTGTATAAATTGTACATTACTGTCTTAATTGGATTCCTGAGCCTACTGTAATTTATAATTTCTAGAAAGCACCCAAAAGGTGTATAATACGAATACAAGTGGTGAGCTAGCAGCTTCTGCCTAACTGCAGGTAATTTTATAGCTACAAGAAGGTACCTTTACGATTCAATGGTACAAACTGTTGGTGGATGAAGCTTCTATTTTAACAGAACATACATCAAAGATACGCATCTGACAAAGAAATACAACAGACACCTACTGAACTAAAAATATTTCTTCCTCCTTGCCCCTCTAACCTTTCTTTCAGGTCATCCAAGCAACGCTGAAGATGAACTTCTCCTGCTGTCACTAGCACATGCTCCCCTGTCTCCTGGATTAAGACCTGGACACACGGATCAGCTTGGTTTAAAAGCTTCATTCCTCTGACCAGCTGAGGCATATCACCTGGCAAAATAAGGTATTATTAACGAAGTGATACTGAAGAAGGAAAATTTGAATTAGGACATACTCTAAGTGAGAAATAGTTACACTCATTTTTATGGAAGTCTAAACACAAATATGTATTTTAGGAATACTCAAAAACTTCCAGCTAAGTTGTGAGGTCTTCCTGCAGGCAAATTCCTGCTTATGAGTCACAAGGAGTGGCATGGTTTAAGAGCAGCAAATGAAGACATAAACCATAATTCATCACCAAGAATTAACATACTGATGATAAAATCCACATTCTATCATCATAACCATGGTACACATTCAAACAGAAGAATTTGTTTTACATAGTTTTGCAACAGGTTTAGTACTACAAGTTAGCTATTGACTATGACTACTTCATCTTGCTTCCTGTATACAGTTAACTACATACACAGCTCAAAACCAATAAAAAAATTCAATGTTACCAATATGAAGTGATTAAAAATTTCAGGATTTTACTCCTCATTTTCACAAATTATCAAGAGATTTATTACAACTGTTTAAAGTCATCTCTCAATAAATATTTGTATTTTTTTCCAATCTTTCATGGCTGAGTGTAGCAACCTATAAATTGCTAAGGCTTAAAATGCTCCAAAGACATAAATAATAACATGTCAACTTGACTACAATACAAGCAAAAATGATTCCATATGGATTACTCGGAAGGCATGAGAGTGAATGAATCACAGCAAGGATTTAAAACTAGCTGGAAGCCAGTGTAAAGCTTTAATGCTATCAGAACCTGAAAAGGGGAAAAATCAGGAATGTGAGAGTGAAACAAAACACAGCTGGCCCCATAACGAAGGCACTTAAAAAGGGTTAATAGAGAACGAAGAACCACAGTTGAGTCAAGTTACATCAAAGCTATGCATAAACACCTCCTGTCAGCAGCTTTCATACTGAATACAATTTAAAAAAATTAATTAGTTTTCCTTTTTCTTACTTTATGTATGGGGTAAAGAATACCCACAGGCTTTCTAGGAATGCATATTCGTATTCAGGAGGAAGAGTGACATTAAACCTGTCATTCACTTGGAGACTTTTTAAAGAAATATGATATTGTGTATTTAATAATGCGCTTGTAAGGGTGTAAGAGAAAAGGATCCTTGAAAACCAGACAAAAATAAACAAAAAGTGGAAAAAACAGGCAGTTCACATGACCAAAACAGTTGAATGACGACCTTCAACCTTGTCCTCTGCACTTAAGCCCACTGAGAGGGATGAATAGTGGGTTTTTTTCCTCTTTTAGAGCTTAGGGTAACCATACAGAAAGATTTTGACATGAATGTGAAGACATGCAGCAATGTTGTGAAATATACATAGGGAAATAACTTGAATTTACTTGAGTCATTATTCCAAGTAAGCATGGAATCAACCACTGCTGAAGTAGGTTTGCTGTGGAAATCAAGCCACCCATATGTGACAACGTGCTAGGGCCACCTCAAGACTATGTGCAGCTCATGGGACAATTGATTGCTTTCAAGCTGAGCCTGCAACAGCCAAATTTTGCTTGTCTTCCTCTTATTGCAAGCAGCAGCGCATTTTCAGAACACTTCTGCAAGTATAGCTACATTTGAGGCTTCTGTCCCTCTAATAAATTTAGTTCAAACCATAGATAAAGAAATTAGAAGGGAGGAGAAATTAAGCAATGATGTAAGAATGATACAGCTTAATTACCTTAAGGAAAAAAAAATTACAAAAAAAAAAATCGGTCAGTAGTTCTAGAATTACATTCTTTTAACGTTTTCAACAGAATACTACACTCAGTAGAACCAGTAATTTCCAATACTTTCAGAATTCCTTTAGCAAATGCAGGATGTACAATATATGATTATCTGTTATTCAAACACGTAGGACAAATAGCTGCTAAGCTGCCCAATCACTTTCTGAAAAACATGTAATCTTAGTGTTAGAATATTTTGTAACTGAACAGAAAGCCAGTTATTTTGGTTCTACTAACACTACAACAAGAAATGGAAAATGGGCTGAAATTCAAAAGTAGCCAGAGCCATAGTACTGTCTGGTTGGGGGCGGTGGGGTGCATCAATTAGAAGCAGTACTGTGAATCTGTACCACACACTTAATGGTATAGCATAAAAGAATCTCAGCAGAAGTGAAAAACCCAACCATATACTTACCTTCACAGTGAAGGAATTCTGAACCTTCAGCATCAAGCAGCGTCTTACTTGAGGAACAGCTAAGTCTGACCAAAAAGTGCACAACAAGCTCTTCTGTATCTCCTCACCTACTGAGACATGAGCTGGCCGGCCAGAATAATTCACAAGGACAATAAAAGCATGGCTCTGTAGGCAGTATACACGTATTCGTTGCATACTGGGTGAGTCTCTGATTCAGAGGATACACCATAAACTAGCCAAGCTGCATTGCTACCCCCTTGAATTTGCATTACCATCCCCATTCTCCTTTACACTTACTCGGATGCTTCGGTTCAACAGCCACCCGCACAATCGGCGTAGCTTCAAAGTTGAGTGGTGTAAACGGTGGACAAGCTGGCGACGTCGAAAGCGTTGCAGACTTGAGCACAAAATCCTGCAGGCCTCCTATTCCTAACAGGAATTGGAAAAAGAAAAGCAAACCAACAAAATATCACCCACTGCCATATTAAATGAGACTAGAGACATCATCATCAAGCTAAAAAAATTCTAATTGCAAAAATCAGATTCAAAAATTCCTCACTGTTCACATAAAGTATCTGTTAAAATATTTGTGCATAATCTGGGTACTCAAGTCTCTGGTGTGACATTTGATATTTAGTCTCATGGCTCCCATTGCATTCCCTCTGTATTTTGAAAAGGAATGTTTATAACTGAAGAACAGAAAGGACATGATGACTTTTTTCCCTTCTAATACATCCAATCCTTTGTACAGCTCAGACTTATTTTTGGTGGTTTAAATTTAGAAAAATTTAGACTGCATGAGACCTCCTAAGGTCATCTACTCCCATTTCTAGCCCAAAAGAGGGCTAACTTCAAAGTTAGATCCAGTTGCTCAGGGCCTTGTCCAGTCAAGTTTTAAAAACCTTTAATGACGGAGACTGCACAGCATCTGTTGGCAAGCTCCCCCAGCGCTTAATTACTCTTATGGTGAAGAACAGGGGGCGTTTTTTTTCTTCCCACCCCCCTCATGCCCATTTGAGATTCCCATTTTCTGCAACTTGAATCTCGTAAAATTTAATTTATCACACAGTAAGCTATTAATTCTAATCCTAATATATTTTATAATGCTGGTAAGTTGGAAAAAAATGAGCTTAAATTGTAGTGATAAGAAAAAATATAGGAAAAAAGTATTAGCTATAAATCTGAAAAATAGCTGCTGTAAATGCATATTTAGTCTGGGGTGGCTGGCACATTTAAGACAATCTGAAATTATTGCCTTTGAATTCCTAACCAACAGGACATCATTCATAACTTAGAGCTATAAAAACACTACTAGAAGTGTTTGAGTAATAAAGACAACAAATAAAGCTACTATTGATATATACAGTCACTTTTCCTGATTCTCCTTCAAGCGTAAGCAACGAGCACTGCAGTACTTCTAACGGAGTATAAATCAAATGCACATGTAATTTATTATGAGAATACGACAACCGTTAGCTCATAATCTATACCTGCTTAAAAATTAAATTTGCATCTCTATATTGCAGGATATTTCTGCTCCTTTCTCCTCATTCTCCTACATGCCTGAGTAGTGATAAGCAGTACTTCTTAACCCCAGCTCCCCATTGTCACCCTAAGCCAAAAGAAGAACCTGGAAAAGTATTAAGTCTTCTTGGTTTGAGGCCAAAACCAAAGAGGGTCAGCTTCCACCCTATGAGATCATGTGGGAGTTTAAATTCTGGAGAGCCAGTCTGCTGCAGAGCTATCATCTGCAGAATCAGGCTGTTGCTACAGCTCTGAAGGCTGAATGTCTGGCCAATAGGATATGCCAAAACCCAAAATGTCACTATTTGAGAAAACCTGCCTCAAACTAACTGGAAGTAGAACAACATTCAACGGCTTTAACTGCAAGATAGCAGACGCTACAAAGAAAATAAATCTCTATAAACTCTGTGTTGCACCTGACCTATGACCAGCATCCATTTCCTCTTTTTCACTTATTCAACATGTGGTTTGAATGAAAAAACAAATGCCGGATCATCATCACCACGAGGGACTGGGAAAAGGGATGGGTCCATTTTATCCTGATCTTCTCCAGCTGGTAAAAGGAAAATGATTTAGAGTGGGAGGTGAACAGCTTCTTTTCACAGTGTAATGTGAACCAGAGAAATCACGTTACCAAATCTTACTTCAGACAGACTCTTACCGCACGTTACTGTCCTCTTACTACCATAAAGAAAACTACAAGCTCTCTGCTCGTTTCAAGTTTGAAGGTAAAAGTATATAAATTATATTAGTGTCTGGCAACAATAATGCACTAAAAATTTAAAAAAAAAAAAAAATCTGTCAGCTGTCATGAAAACCTGCCAGGCTTATCACCTGAGAGTTTTAATTGCTTAACTGTGTGAGCTAGTACAGAGCAGTGTCCAGCCCTGGTGAATCTATTTAATTTACACATTCTTAGCAATGAACATTGGGGGAAAAAAAATCCATAATGATTAAAGGTTCTTGGACAAGTTATTTACGTAATAGGATTTTGAGTAAGTAACTGCTCATGTATTTTCCGAACAGTATTAGAGGAAGATGTAACATAACTAATTCCCAAGTAACACACAACATGACAGTGGAAGAATCCTACTAATTACGCTGATAAATTAGTCAAAATTACTCTTCATCCCACTGAAATTTACACATACCACTGAGATCCCAGTGTAAGTATGCTGATTACTTGAAAGGACTTAGAAAAGCTGCTTCAAAATTAAGCTTAGAAATACGCCTCTCGTTTTAAGATTGGTTTTGTCCCATTCAGCGCGGAAGAAAGGAACCAAAGGTAAGAAAAAACTGCTTAAGCAAGGAAGGAGACACAAACTACTGCTCTTACGGTTTAGGTTAACCATTGAAATACTAAAAAGCACTGCAAGTATTTCTGAACAATCATCTCGCAGAGTACAACCTAGTCTACAAAGTACATAGTCAGTCACACAAATAAACATGTGTACCAGTCTGTTAAGAGAAGCTGGAGTTCGAAATGTTTATAGGAATTTTTAAATGTATTGACTTGATCAGTAAACTCCTCCTTTATACTAACTCTGCCTGTGGTGTGTCACCTCATTTCAATACAAAAGAAAATGGTGAATTCTCACTGTTCAGAGGAGTGTGTAAACTTTGAAGACACAATGGTTTATTAAAATCCCCTTATGAGCAACATGGCATACTTTTCCATATATTGTGTAACGCTACTTCTAACACGGTAATTGGTAGCAAAGCCTTTCCTTCCCAGTCAGGACTCAAATCACCTATACAGATTTTACAATGTAAAAGGCGAAGAGCCATATCTACTAAACAGTTACTACTATATGTTTTCCTTGTGCATTGTCCTGTTGAGATTAAGGGGATTAGAGTGTAGAGAACCAACAAGCAAGCTACCCATGCTGAAACGTCAAGCCTACCAAGAGATGCCATGTCAGATTTGATAGTAAATAGGAGACTAAGCATTTTTTTCTGCAATTCGTCATCTGCCTGCTTTGCTCCTTCTGCTGAATAGTATTTCTGTTTTGAAAAAGCATCCCCACACACTACCGGTTAGTAAAGAAACACAGTGCCTGAACTCAACCAGACTTGAATAACAGGCACTGAAAAACACCCCTCTCCAGGCCTCCGTCCACGTGCCAAGGTAATTTTACAAAGCTTAACACTCAGACAGAAACACCCAGACAGTGCAGCGCTAGATCTAGACTTGATCCTGTCTTTAAAAGGAAAAGGTAAGACTTCAAATCTCTGGTGATATAATTTTAAAAGATTACAAATGATCTCTTTTGTCCTAAAGATGCCAATCCTACACATAAATTCTTTATCAAACTGATTTTTGATAGCATATATCAAGAGTATCATCCATACTCACAGAAATGCAACCAGTTGATTACTTAATAGGCAAGGAACTCATTAAATGCCTGGGAGATAATGTTAACAAAGACCTTCCAAGTTTGGTTGTTTATCATTTAAAAGTAGGCCAAATTACGGTGCACATCAGGGAGAATTATTACACAGATGCAGAACTGTTAGATTTACAAAGGTCCTTCTTTTGTTGAGTACTGGCTATTACCTGCCGTAGAAGATAAGAATACTAAATCAAGGATATACTTACTTGTATCACCGATAGTTTTACCACATGGTAGAAACTAAATGGTAAAAATAGATAAGAACATCATGACTGAAATTTTCAAAAGGAGCAGGAGACTCAAGACAAGTTTCCATTTACTTTTCACTTATGTCTTGCTGGTAACCACTACACCTTAGACACTAATTTTTCAGTCTTTAAAGATAAACTACACTCTTCCAACTGAATTCAGCTATAAAGATCTGAGCACATAATAGATCAATTTCAAGATATATGTAATTAGTTTCCTTTGATGTAGAAGGATTTAGCATTTAATGTTCTTTCAAGATGCAAAAAGAGAAGCAGACACCACTACCATAACTTCACCGTACATAACTTTTTCAATCAGATAAGGAAATAATTTAGTTTGCAGTGTGAAAAATCAAACAAAGGAGGATGAAAGCTGTTTAAGTTTTAACTTCTGCCACATTGTTACTGGCCTCAGCACACTAGTTCAGTGGATCTTTTATCTTCTCTCACTGATGATATCACCACTTAAGAATCCTGGGCTGCTCTGGAATCGAGACATGTCAAAATTTAGACTAACACCGTAAGGAAACAAGTAAAGAAAAAAGCTAACGTTACTACTCCCAGTAAGGTTCTGTCTCCACTGAAATATATCATTCCTTATCAACGCCATTTGTTTAGAAGGATTAAGATTTTACTACATGCACAGCCTCCTGTTTAAATGCTCCATGCACCCCACGCACTGTGCTGTGTATCAGTGAAGAAAGACCAAGCAAGCTCATTTGTAATTCATGTCAAAGGAGCTGTGATGCAAACTTCTGCAAACCTATGCAATCCGAAATCTTAAAACAAGCATGTGCCTTTTGTTTTAAAGGGAGTATACAATTAGACTAAAACCCCTATAATTTTCTTTGGGCAGTAATTCAAATACTTTTCTTTTTTTCCCCTTCCTAATGAGAGACATTTGAAAAGAAATACTTTTAAAACTGTCATTATAAAACACATATGAGAAAATATATTCACAAATTCACGTTAATAGTATGATTGGCTCTCAGATGTTTCCAGTTTCTCCTTAAAATAGATAGGCTAAAAGCCAACTAAAACAAAGAGAAAGGCAAAATGTATTTGCCAAATAAAATTAAAATCATAAAAAAACTAATGCACCCCCACATCAATCATCATTCTCTTTCAAATCTACCCACAGAATTCTGCTTTTCCCAATATCTAGTATAAGCATAGAAAAGATTATACCATGAGCACACTGTTACCTATTAGGGTGACTAATACTGCACATACACTTCAAGCATCAGCCTCCATCCTTCCATTACTATCCCTAATTTAAATAAAAATAATAATAAGAAAAAATAAGGAGGAAGGATTTTGCACAGAGAAACTGGCTTTTGGTAGGATTTTGGACAAGCTACTATGCCTAAGGAACCCCCTGTATTATACATTTATTGCCTCAGATTTTAAGCATGTTTCTCTTGAGTCTCATGGGCACTGCATAGAGACATCTGAGGGCAGAACTTGACCTTTCTATATTAGAAACTGTTTCTGGAAGGGAAGGGAATGTAAATCAAGACACAGACCACATTCTAGTTGAGATTTCATCAACTTTTTCCCTAATACAGACCACATGTTAGCGCAGATTGCTGGTGAGCCTCCTCTCCTCATCTGTAATCGTGCACTTCCCCCTCGACTGTCCTTACTTGCTTCTGAGGCAAGTGGAATTGCTTGTATGGAAGACAGAATACTGCCGTGTGTGTGCATGATTTCAGCTGTTCTCAGTACCTTCCAGTCCCTTTACAGTTAATTTAACATTTTCTTTTGTATTTCATTTCCTCTTTCCAATGTGTTTTTTTGAGCTGAATCTCTAGAAACCACCAGCATCCAACAGTCTGTAGATGCCTTTCTCTGTCCCTGTTCATGAGTTTCAAAGAAACAAGTTCTACCTAATATGTGCTAGAGATGAACAAGCAGACACATGCATTCAGTTCCTCAGTACAAAGGTGTTAAGCTACACTTTTACTGTAAAACTTTACTTTTAGGTTCCCAGCAGTTTTAGGGCAAACTGAGCATAACTTTCTGATCAATGAAAAGTAAACTGAGACATATTATAACAAAATTCCCTCTCCCCGAGAAGAACCCCTCAGTGCTTTACTACTGAATCATCGAGTAGTGAAAGAAGAAAAAGTACCAGGAGACCCCAACGAGTTCTTGTAGGGAAGTAGTTCGAAGAACAATTCTGTCTGCTTTTAGAAGAACTGCAAGGAAAGCAATACAATGATCTAACAGCACGTTCCACTGCAATTTCCTATTGCAACATTATAGTTGTGAAGAGGATTGCACACATAACTGATGCTTGCTTACTCATTACAAATCTTCTGCTGAGATTCTCTGGGAAAAAAATACCCTATATTTGATTAAGTAATCAGGCTGCATGACAACATATGCTTCCTAGCTGGTGATTGAGTCGACAATTGCAATTATGAACTTTCCTATCCTTTTCTCAGACGAGACTAAAAAAGTTTCAAGAAAACTATAAAAGAATCCCTTTACATTAAATGGCAACATCTTTGAAATGATAAAGTGAATGAAGAGAGATCCACTTGTGCTCAGTCTTTGTGAAAAAGCAGACATCAAAGCTCAGTCAGGAATTTTTTTGCTAAAATACGAATTTACTGGAAACAGAATTAAACCAGAATCAGTTAACACTCCAATTTTGACTTCTGGGTTTACAAATAGGTGTAGTCAAAATGAAATATTGATTTCCTTAAGTTGCTTAATGAGGCAAATAAATATAGAAGATGAAAGTATTTCAGATAATGATGTTTTTCCTATGCTACAAAATTATTTCATTTCTCATGCCATACTGATTTTTTGGGCTCAAAACTAAAGTAAATGATCCTGATTTTTAAACATTCATGGTTACACTTAATTTTAGCACAGAAACTTAGAAAGAAAGTTCATGCGTAGATCTGCAACCCTCCCCAACCCTCTTTATGTATCATTAAATCAACGCGCTCATAGCTTCAACGCCAATAAAAAAGTGGAAAACAAATCTTTACTCAAATAAAAGATTAAATAGCTTACAACTGCAAAGTGTCCTTGATAAAGTCACTGAACGGTACCTTTTGTGGTTTTATAAAAGTGTTAGTTCTTCTACTGTAATATACTTTGCCTGTGCCCAGACATTATAATTCCTTTGCACACGCCAGCTCAACTTGACATCACTCGAGTGAGGGCAGCGATACCGAGCAACAGTGAACATGGACACAGATCTTTGTACAACATGACCACATAGGCGGTGGGACTGACTTCAGTTAGCCCGTACACCAAATTAAAACTTCCATTACTGCATGTGGAAAGCATTTAGCACCATACAGAACTCTTCAAGGGTTTTTGAAACATAAACCAAATTTTAGATTTCTAATTACTTTGAATAAATTATTTTAATTTGACCTGACAGCAACACATCTGAACTTGCTTAATTTTTTTTAATGACTACCAGAACTTCAGAGGCGGGTCAGCATGGTGGTTGTCCCAAACCAATGGAGTTTAGAAATGGTTGTTTCAACACGTTTACTTTGATAATCTAAAAGTCCTTTGAACTACTGATTTGTTGGTTTACTCATTATCGGTACTAAATGCGCTTTCCTAAATCCATGAAATGGCATATTGTACTGGAAAACAGATCCGCTGAATGCATATGGAATATCCTGCACAAGGGAAGAAAGTTTTGCCCAGCAATCCACTAAGGAAAGCGAAAGTCTTCCAGGGAACAGAGCTTTAACTATGCTCCCAAAAGAAAATCCGTATTTTCTGGAGATGAAAAATGTCTCACAGGTGCAGCTCTGGATATTTCTAGGAAGCCTCCCTACTTTGTCCCTCAGATAAACACATGCCAGTCATCTACTGATGATTTCTGCTGGTTCAATGAGAAAAGTATTTAACAAAAAAAGTTCTCTCATTTGTAAATTCCTGTACTGAAACTCTCCAAGACTCCAGCTATGATGTTGACATCTGTCCTGTAGAAGACAGAAAAAGATGGGGCTACTGACCCTTCATAAAGCTGTTTTGTACATATGAGAAAATGTCAACAAACACCAAGAAAACATTGGAGTGTTCAAGCAGGATGCTTTAGTTTAGGTATTGACATCAATTACCTCATTAAGTCTGCAAGAGGAACACATACTGAAAGACCTGAGATTCCTCACCCTCAAAGTAGCAGAATAACAAGAGAAATCTCTATATTCCTGCAGTCTCTAGCAAAGACACAGCTTATATTTTGGAAGTTAAAGAGGAGAAAATTCAAAATATTTTAAAATAAACCTCTCCGGCTCTCTCAATATATCATAGTAGTTACGTTAGAAAAAAGTAAAGAAATTATAATTCTACTCTTTTGCAAGACCCCCATTAATAACATCAGCCACGTACACATGCTCAGTTCTGGAAGTCTGTTAAAATAGCTTCTTATTCCCCATAGGTCTGTAACATGAATAGATTATTTATCAGCAGTATTAATCCAAACAATTACTTCTTACTTTAATAAAGTGCTTTAAAAATATTTCACCTACATTCACATGTATATAGAACTCCAGAAGACGCGGAAGGGGAGGCAGCAGCCAGAGGCTGAGGGGAAGCACTGAAGCAATTGTGTTCTGTCAGAGGGTTTAACATTAGAGGAAAGGAGCTAGAGGCTAAGCCTTTCTACTTAAAAATATAGTAAAGTTCAATATTTACGTTTAAGTAGATACTGGGAAAACATAAAAACCCATACAATATTTAAATATTTTTATGAGTGTACTTGAGGCACAATGACAGTGAAGGTGTAAAGTTCAACAGAGTTTTGAACACCACAGCAAACTGAATTCTTCTAATTTCTTGATCAAGAAACAGAGCAAAATAACTAATCTCAGCTAGCAGATGAGTAACATCAAATTATTTCCTCTGAAATCAGACTAGCTATAGCATAGTCTGACAACCAACCGAACGCTGAGAGAAAATGCCATTTTATGTTTTATTCAGTTTTAGTAATGTATCCTGAAAAGGGGCAGACTTCATGTATATACTGTTTTCTTAAACTGAGTATTATAAAATATAAGTAACGTCTGTTACTTCCCAGAATCAATTATAAGAGGTGTTCAAGTTAATGAGGCCTTCAGGCACTGATGTTGCAAGGAATTCATTTTAATCTGTACAAGTCTTGGAGGTTTTGTCGTATTTGTCTAGAAAAAGCTACGTGGACATATTGCTACCAGTTCTGCACCACATAGCCTAGGTACACAGGGAATTTGGAATCTACTACTAGAAGGGCCAATTACACAATTTAATGGTAGTTAGTTTAAAGCTCATTAAATTTTGTCCATCCTTGTCCTGGGTTTAGAATTTGTTTAACTGTAGAATCCCAATATACTTGATTTACGTTTCAGCAGTCAAAACAAAAAAAAGAATACGAGGCCTTTATCATTCAAGACATCAGGTAAATGCAAAGACAGACTAATCACTTCCTAAGATACTCGGACACCTCAAGCAGCATACCAATTACCAAATGTGTACAATATCCTGTGGGAAATGCCCTACTGAGTCACTGACCATTTATCCCGTTAACTTGTAAGACATGTAAGTAACTAATTAAAATTCAATTTTCCAAAACCTGACCCAATGCCTAATGCTTTAAAGGCACATCCCCAACCCCCCCGCTGTAAGCGATTTCTGCTTGCTTATTTTGTTGCCGTGGGAAATATGGCATGAAGTGTTCCAAAGTACCATGAATAACGGATCATTTCAGTCTAGATTATGCAGAAGTTGATGTTTATTTTAAATACAATAATTTTCAAGAAGGATGAAGAATAATACAAAATTTGACCTCAGGCTAAAAGAAACCTTTGAATAGCTCATTTGTAGTTACAAGCAGTAATATTGTGGGGAAGAATTAATTAGAAGAAAGATTCTAACACAAGAAAGCAACTCTTCAATGCCTCGGATTAGGCCTATTTGACATAATGGGTGTACAAACCGATGGCATGAGAGGGAACGGGATGCCTTAAAAACACCTGTTATATCAACAGCCTTGGAAGTTACTAAGTTATTGATTTTGTGCTCCAGTTTAACAGGAAAATGAATTCCAAAATAAGCTGAAAATACACTCAAATAATTAAAAGAAAAAGTTACTGACACACAAAAACCTGTGTCTGGGCCATTAATACCAATCTCAGACTGAAAGGCAGAGATATGCTCCAAATTCATCAAATAAAACCGAGCTAGAATAGTGACAAATTTATAGTGAAAAGTAAAGACCACATTCCAGAAAGTTATTTCAAAACACACACATTAATCACTGACAACAGTACCTAAGAAATACAAAATAATATAGTCCTGGAGAAAATGTTCTGCTAGCCCTTCATTATTCTGGTTAAAATAGGTTCTTGTCACTATGATACCAAAAAAAAAAAAAAAAAAAAAAAAAAAAAAAAAAAAAAATCTATTTTTCAAAAAAAATTAAAAGTATATTTAAATCATTAATTTTACAAGTGAGCTTCACATTAAGTATTTCTGTCAGTCTGCACTTATGTAAACTAAGCATACCAGAATCACATCTACTTAAAACATGTAAAGAATACCTAAAACATAAGACTACTACTCCTTATCTCCCAACTTTTTCCCCCAGTGGAAGAGAGTGCCACTTCCCCCCTAATTTCTGATTACTAATGTATCACGGAGAGTTATTACTGTAATTCATAGTCCATATAATATTGACTTCCTAAAATATTCCAAGATACTAACTTGTATCAGCTGTAGGTCAAGAGGAAAATGGGAAAAAAAGATTATTCTTAAGATATGAGAATTCTTAAGACTAGTGCAGAAGAACATATAATTGAACTGGCCTTGAAAATGTTCCTTTATTTCAAAATGGAGAAGAAAAAAATAAAAAGAGCTAATCTAGATTTTTAATGCCTCATTGCAAAAAGTAACTGATAGGATTTAATTTCATACCCGTCCCATCAGTCTACATGCAACAATCATCCCCAACACTGCCCAGTGCATCTGTTACACACAGGCAGGAGCCTCGCACTGAGAAAAGACAGCAGGAAGGGAGTTCAAGGCTTTAACGTCCCCACATCTGGAAAACCTCTAGTGCTTCATTTCCTTTTCTGCAGTAATAACACCAGCCAACGAGTGCTTCATTTGCACTAGAGGATAAAAGGAAAAGAGACCCCGCTCCAAAAGGTAGTCTAGGAACACCATCCCAAACACAGCTAGGATGACCTAGCAGCCAGTTGCCATCGAAGACGGCAATCCTGTCCCCAGTTCTGGCTTCCCAGCAGCAGCACCAGCATTTGTGAGCCAATTCCGGATACTAAACAAACAGACCTAATACAAAGGCAATTTTCCTTCTCACCCAATTTTCACTCCCTCAACTAAGCAAGCATTAATCCATTTCTAAGAGACACTGCTTCTGACATGCTGACCAAGAAAAGGCAAATCAAATATTAACCATGGTGAAGCTCCCATGGCATGACGGAGCCAATGAGAGTATAGGTTTAACGACCACCATCTTATAAAACTAGCGAAGAGACCTTTTTTCCCTCCCATCCGTGCAGAAAGTGGAGCTAACGCCTCACGGTCCTGAAAGAAGTCTGTCTCCCTGCCTCACCGCTACCCCCCCACCAGAAACTAGACCAGTCTGGCCCGCATTCTGCTGACTAAGCAGAAGAGCCCACAGATGCCGTATCGCGTATCACCCACAAGCAACAGGACTCGGCGGCTGCTGCTTCAAGACAAAGCAAAACCATAACACACAATGTCAGCTGCTTTCCCCAACAAAAGAAACGTGGCCGTGTGCCACAGCCAGGCTTGAAATGCTCTGGGAGAGTTCTGGGGAGATGAACCACTTCTACTAAAAATGAAAAGCATTTCTGCTAAAACCGGCTGATGGCTTAAATTACTTTTTTTGGTTGAGAAGCAACCCTTCCAACACAGTATGTCATACTTCCTGAGGAGATTATGTACACAGAAGAATCTGTTAGAAATGGAGGATGTTTTTGGTCCCATTTCCAAAGTAAACGCAACTCCTGTAATCACACAGTCTCCCCTCAACAACTTTCAAACATGTTGTCAGCTTCCACTAAGTTTACCAGGGAGAGAGAGGGGAGGCATTGGATATAATTAAGTTTCCACAAGTTATGTCAAAGCAATGGCTAAGGACTGATGGGAAACCAAAATTGGTGAGCTCACTGAAAGAAGGGCAGGCAAAACACGATCATTATATACCCTGCTTGGAAGCAGGCTGGCTTCCAGGCTTCCCGGCTGGCCAACTGGGACACGCACAACTGCAGGACAGGCACAGCTTAGAGGGAAGCTGAGGATTTTAAGGACACCAGACCACAGGAATCCAGGCTTTGTTAGTACCACTGCTCAGAGCACTTGCTTTTTTGAACACGTCACAAAATGAGTCTTTTGTGGAAAAGCTCCAAAAAACGTAGCCATCAGGATTCCATACGTGTTAGGTCCCATTCTGAATGCTTCTTAACACACAGCTCTTTGCATCCATGAACCACAGAGGCTGGCTTTAGAATTCATCACGGGTGCTTTCAACTTCCTCATCCTCACCAGCTCCAGCAGACCAAAGAGGGGGCAATCGGTTTGAATGTCTCTGCAGACGTACAAGTGCAAATAACTGATGTAACAGGAACTATCTTCATTTATATTATTGGGTTCACAGCCCACGCAACACACAATGGTTGCCCCGATGCTTCAACATTCCATAAACCTGATGTGTACAAATCTTAACACCGGAAATTTGGAGCACACCAGGTATTTAAATGATTATCTGTTGCTCAATACTGTATTTCAGAAATCCAATTAAGTCACCAAAAAAGGCTTCTATCAAAGTTGGCAACGACAATACTTTAGCCAATGAAGCCTAAAATGACAGTAACAGATACACTGACTTACCCCCCATACATTAACTTAAACAAGTATATAATTTACACATTCCAAATGGTTTGGTTTTTTTCCTACTTCTCCACCAGTACATTGCCTTGGCTCAGGTCTGCCTACTTTCAAGTCAGTAATAGTGTGCTTAAATCACTGTTAAGTGCCTTTTAAAAAACTGTTCCCTTCAAATTCATTAGGATGACAGAAATTTCTCCATTCCATATGGAAAAGTGTTCATTCAAGTCCTTAAATTCAGTGCAATTTTCCTATTGTGATCTTCACACAGACAGGCCCAGAAACAAAGATGGCATGGTAGAACACTCCCTACCAACTTAGGTAATTATCTACCAAAACCTGCCTGCACAAAGGAAGGTTACCAAATGAAAATCTCCAGAAAACACTAGCTAGAGTCCATGAGAATTATGACAGAAGGGCAGCCTTGGAAAATGGAGCCTCTCATTTTTTAAAATCACTGGCTTGAGTTTTGCCCACATACATAGCAGACCTCAACGGAGAGAATTAGGTAGTAGGGAGCAAGAAAGGTTAGAAAAGAACATATTTCTTTTGGTATCAATTAGATGAAAAAAGGTAGCTATATTTGGCCTCAGGTGTCAATGCCAAAATTTCAAAATACAAAAAACAAGTCAGCAGCTGTTCTGCATCCTAAAAACTACATGATAACAGCCCCTCAAAAATTACCCTTACTGACCTATAACTGGAATTAAACAATTCTTTATAAATAACAGATTCTGACACCTCTAAGGTGAAACTGGAAGTTTTATCTATGCTTGCTGTTTTCAATGAACAGAGTTTTGACAATGAAATTATAATAGCTATTACTAGATAAGTACACATGGAGTTGAAACTCACACTGCTTAGCTTGCAACCTCTGCAGAAGAATATTTCTAGCAAATATCAGCTTTTCCAATTATTTAGGAAATGATAAACCACTACAAACAATCTAAACTGTAAGCCTAAACTGTCCAGCGCAGCCCCTTTAACACTGTTGTTTAGCAGTGCTCCACAGTTTGACATCAGTTGATACTCCTAAATATAGCTCTGCCTTACCTCCCCCCCACAGCTCACCAGCCAGCCAAAGCCAACTTCATGACTCACACTCTGACACAGGCCAAACAACCCTCACAACACTTTTGCAATTTCATGTGAAGCACGAAATAGCATCAAAATCTCAGGAAAATATTTAGGAAATAACTCGCTAACGTATAGCCTTCGTTAACAATCTCTTGACTTTGTAACCTTGCCTTTTGTCACACCGGATTTTGATGCTCCACAACCCTGTTCCTGTTCAGCGGGGTTGTGTGCAGAACGGATTCCAAACTGGTCTTCCTCGCTCAGCTCCCACGTCCTTACGGCAACCCCCTCCCTGCTTTTTCTGAGCTCCTCGAAGAAATTTTGTTGACAACAGAGGATGGAACAAAAGAGAAATATACAAAGTAATAGAAGGTTTCTGTGGCTAGATCAAGTGTAGAAGCAGGAGCATTCCACAACCACGGATGGTATTTATTGCAAGAAGGGTGTGTATTACAGGCACTGGGTCTGTTACACAGCAAGACAAACCCTTCTTCACATGCGGGTGGGAACGCGTGCATCCTGCTCCTCCCCCTCACACAGGAGACCTGGCTAAGATTAGGAAGTGCTCGAGCAGGAATTTAAAACACATTCAAATAAATTGCCCACGTGGATTAGAGGTTTATATTGCATAAACAATGCCAGTTCGGAGAAGAGCTTTTGCATTCGCTGAGGTTGTGGTTAACTAGAATATTCTCATGTACCCTCACTTTATTGACATGGGATAACTAAGGTCATCAAAATACAGTGCTGAGGTAGAAAGAGTAACAGATGGAAAGGCAGGGAGAAATGTGGAATTTGAGGAGAACAGGAGGTTAACACTAAGATTTGGAGAGGGGAGCTTAGGGGAAAAAGGGCATATTTCAGAGCCATGTTAACACTCCTAAGACAGCTGAGGGAGGTCCAGCCTAATTTCTAGAGCCTGGCTAATACTCTGTGCAGAAGGCAATTAGTGTAGCCAAGAAAATTAAAGAAACATTCAGAAAGGAGAGTTTTCCCATCTCTTTTTCATATAGAACAGTAGCTTTTCTCAGTACAAACTAAGTATCAAAGAAAAAAAGGATGGTAAAAGAGATGTTTTCATGACAGTGGCTTTACGTAACACTACACTGCCTCTGAAACCAGTGCATTGTTTCTGAGTT
The DNA here is from genome assembly GCF_000690775.1 of Eurypyga helias. NCBI lineage: Eukaryota > Metazoa > Chordata > Aves > Eurypygiformes > Eurypygidae > Eurypyga > Eurypyga helias. Next base: position 22,278 of record NW_010241073.1, read on the forward strand.
GAGCTAATAATCACCATACTGATTGCAGATCTTTGGCCTTCAGAACACTCCGTGAGGTTAATTTCATTTAGAGCCAAAGCATTTGTAGATTTTCTGTGAAGAAATCTACACATTGAAGAAATGCATGTTAAAAACCACAATCCAAAGTTGTCAGCACACTGACAGTGCTGTGAATCTATGTGAGACCTTGTCCCAAAATTACAATTACTACATGTATTTGCATTGTATGAAAAGCACTGCCCTCTGCCTTCTCATTAAATGGGAATAAGAAAACAGTTTAAAGGATAAAACAAGTTACCTGGTTCCTATTTCCATTTCTAGCAAAAAAAAAAAAAACACATGGAAAATTACATGACAACTCTCTGACTACCTTAATTGGTCAAGGAAACATCATCATCCAGATGCTCTGAATACTGAGATCACTTGGTATTCATCTTAAATTATAACAGTTGTGCATAGGTAATAAGAAAAACGGTGAATAACAAAGAAAACCACCACTATTTTTTCTTCAGAACTGTTTTGTTCACAAGATGTTTGTTTCAAGTGTAAAGATGGGAAAAGGCCGTATTCAATCAAAGCCATATAAAGGAGCTTCAACTTTGCATGACCTTGGAAAAGAGACTCTACAAAAATAGGTAACAGCACAAATTCAAGAGACTTACACATTTTCTATTGCTACAAAACACATATACAGAGAACAACATCCTGATGTACTAAAGCTGAAAAAAGTAAATTATTCAGAAGTCGAGAACTATGCAAAAATAGTGACAAACTAGATCTAACCAACAAACCTACACTGCCTAGAAAAACTTTTGCCTACCTAAAACTTTCACCTATCTAAACCCTTTATCATTCACAGTCTCCTACAGGGCACAGAGAGATATTTTAAGGCTAAACTAATTTCTGGAGCCAAGTTTCTTGTCATCCCCCCGTTACACATGGTGTATTTCAGCACTGACAAACATCAGAACTGAAGATACTCTGAGTCATTTATACGATTATCTAGGTAGGTAGTTTGTGCTATTCAGGGATGCGTTGGGAAAAGCACATTGTCCTTACTGAGGCTGTGAAAGGATAAAGCAGCAACACTGCATACAAGGCCTGGAAAGAGAGAGGATGTCTTAGGAACAGAGATGCATGCACACCTAAAATACATCTTTCAGATACAGAAAACAAAGATAAACTAATAGCTTGATGATTAATATAAGTTTTTACACCCTTCAATGTCTTTGCAATTCCAAACTTAAGTAGAAGTTTAGCCTAAATGATACCTGAGTTACATTTTTTTAACATTTTTGCTTAGTTATCTGCCCCGAAGCAAACTATGACTTGATACCACCACAAGTATCTACATTTTACAACCAACCTCTACTACATGAATTGACTTCCTTTATTATGAAGCTGAAAAGCTTAATTCATCTTACAGAAACTGAACTTTATCGACCAGAACAGCTACGGGAATAGCCTGCTGATGGAAAGCACACGTCTTTTCAAACATGTCACTACTCAATTCAAGTACACCATCACAGTAACACGAGAGATGTATTTGCCCTAAGTAACAACGCAAAATTTAAAATCCTTTAAGAATAAAACTTCTTTTCCACATTGGTAACGGCACACATTCTTAAACCGAGCAGATTTATGGTACCTTTATGATGTCCGAATTGCTATACATGAATTTACATGTACTAAGGCACATATTTGCAAATTAATATGTGCTTAAAGTGATTATTTTGTTGCTAATTCCTGAAATGACATAGCATGTTCTCAATCTGAATTTTAGAAAACCCACGGCCGCATCAGACAAAGGAAATGTTTTCAAACAGCTTTCTGAAAGTTTGAGTTCTATAGCAAACTACCTCTGCAGAGGGAATTATCCAGCGTGTTTAACTCACAAGCAGGAACACAAGCCTAATACCATTTTATACAGAGGGATAGAAGTTTTAATTATACAGTCTAAATACAGATCCTTGGTGAATCAGGTAGTTTACACCTCTGTTGAAAACTGAACCTTAAACACTAATTCCACAAATTAGGCATGCTTGCTGAATCTCACAGTCATTTACTCCAGTGCCTGAGTGTCCACGTTCAACCCTGAACTGGTATTTCCCACTCTGTTGTAAAGTATTTCATAGTGGCACTAACTACACTTAGAAATGGAATTATGACAACTTTGAGTGCAAAACCAAAGTTGCTATCATAGATCCTCACTTAGTAATGGATACTAAAGTCTCCATGGAGATTTTCAACCAATCCATCCAAGCTAGATCGTTCCTGGTAAAACCACATCGTAAGAGAGAAGAGAGCGCATGGCTATACTAAAAACTGTCACCCATTAAAAATACCGACATCCTAGTTTTAAGGACAACACTGCTCTAAACAAAATACAAAACATCAATCATAAAAGCATGCTCCAAGTAATTGTTATCACCAGATTGAGGGAGGGTATGGTTTTCAGGCTCTTCAAATGAAAATGTGAGGTAATTTCCCCAAGTCATCAGTGATGGATCTCAGTATGCTGGAAAAAATCCCAAGCGCAACATTACGGATGTGAGCTCAGCCAATCACCTCAATACTTCACCTTAAGACCATTTTACTTCAGTGATACTAACTACTTTAACACTCATTTTTTCCAGTACTGTAAGAGAACAAGAGGGTCGTTAGCCAAGTAATAAATATGGCTATTTGTGTAGATAACTGTTCTCCCTTTATTTATACACGGACATATTCAGTTTCATAGAGGGAGAGACTAAAAATAATACAGCGATGCTGACTAAAGAAAGTAACTGTGAATACTGGGGGAAATCCCTACCCTCTCATTTTAAAGAGCCTTGAAAAATGACCCAATCAAGTACTCACACAGATTTGGACATTTTGGAGACAAGCCAGCTAGTATCTAAGACCTAAATCCACAAACAGCTATTGGAAGGCCGAGGAACATCTGCCCAGAGGCAATAACTACAGAAGCCAATTCTCCACCCTTACACCAGGAAAGGGAGTCAGTCTCCTTTAACACTGGCCCTGAATTCTGATCGATGTGTACTAGTGTAATAACAGGCATCTAATAAATTTGAAGTTTCAAGGCCAAAAATCACTTACTTCTGAAGCAAACACAGGGGTGACAGATGACTGCCTGCACTTCTGTGCTTAATTGCTAGCTGAGGTTAAACCACGACAGTCCTTAAACCCTCTTTCCAGTCTATTTCTAGATCTTTTCTATTAAGTGGCTGCAGAGCATGTGCCTGCTGCTGTGCTGCGAGTTTCTTCAAGCAGCAGTGGTATGAAATCGTCTCGATGCTTGTTAGTCCCGCTGCTGCCCACAGGCATATAAGTAGCGGCAGCCAACACAGACAAGTCTGGGCAGCTTTCCTTCTACTACTATTTGGGAAACCTCAAGCATCAGTAGTGTCTGTCTGCACAGAAACTCCAAAGAACCAGGAGTACTTGCCTCACATTCGGAGGATTATTTAGAAGTTTAATTTTCATTTACATGAAAGCTCAGATTTTACAGATTACAGTACCTAAAAGTTGCTTTAAAACTGATACAGAATGTTTCCCTCCGTTCTCTTCTTTCCTCAAAAACTTAATTATTTGAATTTTTTTGACATTATAATCCAGCAGTGGTCAGAAGCAAACTTAAAGGCATTTTGGCTAGATGAATGTGTTATGACTTTAACTTAAATAATTTTACACAGCTCAATTTTTAAATATGATAAAAAACCCTCTTGTATTCCAGTGGCAAGACTAAACACATTTTTAGGATCTCATAATAAACCCCTGAAAATTCCAGAAGCACTAGAGAATTTAGAAGTGGTTTTCTTCAGAAAGAATTACTACACTTATGATTTCCTTTTATAGTTGTAAGAAGCTACAGTCAGAAAAACAGAAAAATGTATCTGCTCAAAATGCAATTTAAAACCTTCAATATAAATAAAAAAAACACCCAGTCTAAAAAGGCTCTATAAGGAAACCATTAACCAGTCAAAGTATTCTTCCCTGAAAAACCTTAGCTGGGTCAACAGACACATGACAGTGTTGTACCTCTGACCTAAAACATGTCAAGTTTTTCCCTCTCCAGTGATGTGTTGTTAATGATTTGAAAACAAGGTAATGAACCACTTATTTCTTTTGCAATAAAGTTTCTCAAGTCAAATCCCCTGAAATGGAATCACAAACCAGCAGAAATGGCAAGGCAAACAGGGTGAAGGAAACAGCGAAACAGGCTTCTAAGTTCGTGTGATACTAGGTCATTAGCTGCCCACCGTGTCGTGTTGCATTGCCCAACAAGCAACACAAATTACTCAGCCTGCTTGGTGGAAGCACACACAGCAAAGAGCAGTAATTGCAAAGGGACTTAGTCCGCTACAGCAGAAATAGAGTTAAAAAACTGGCTTCAGCTTCCAGCACTGAAAGGCCAAACAATAGATTAACTATCCCTGTCTTTAGCTGAAAGAAACAACTTGAAGATATTCAATTTTTTCAACAATTTAGGTATTCATAAAACAGTGACTGGGTAGGAAATTAATATAGATACAACTGATGTCAGGCAAACTCAACACTTCACACAGCTAAAATGTCACTCAATAACCAAATTATTCAATTAAATACCTTTGCCTGACTAATGCTGGATTACTATAAACTAGTTAAAAATGCAAGGTTACTTTATTGGGGTTGTAAAACGGCAGTTAACCATAAAAACTGTAAGTATTCCAAAGCTGGAGACAAAGGTTTGAGTTTTCTTTGTTTCATTCACGATTTTCAGCCAACCCCAGTGCCATTGCCGAGAAAGGCTGCCCTCCAGCGTCGGCTCACCAGTGTGCGGGGATGAGACAGCCCAGGCAGCTGGAATCCCTTCGAGCTGGCTATTTCATCTTTTTTTTTTTTTAAGTAATCACATTACTGATTCAGAGAGTGAAATTAGCCCACCAAATGTTTGCAGAGAAATAAAAGGCTGGTGCAACAGCAGGACTGTTCCTAGGGCTTTCGCAGAAGGTGGTAATGCTTGCTAGTTGGCATCGGTCCTAGAAAGCCATTCTGGGCCTTTAAACGGCATCGCCGCATGCAGCTGCTCTTTGCTCTTACAGAGGCTGCTTATTAAAAGCTTCTAAATTGTACGATGAAGTCCTAAAGGAATAAAATGCTTGTCAGACACCTTGTAATGAGGTTAGCTCTACTACCTCGTACCCACCCATCACGCTAACTGCAGCTGTATGGCACCTATCCTCGGAAAGGCGCGATGGAGTCCAGAAGTACCAATCCATAACCACCTGCTGTTCCCATGGCATACTGGTTACATGTCAAGAATCCTACACGCGCTTTATAGATCATTATATTGTATGGGAAAACAAGCATTTTAGAAATAGAAAAAGCAAGGTACACAACAGTCTGTCATGTAGGAAGTCAGCTCACAGTGAGCTGGCAAACGGAGTAACTTCTTTTAGCAATGTCATTTGGTAAGTTAAAGAAACAAATGCCCTTAATTTGGTAGAACACTTGATATTCACATAGCTAACTGCATTTGAAAACATTCAGGAAATCATCTAGCCTCCTGTGAGTGTTAGACTAACGCACCACAGATCTAGGGGTAAGGGAAAAGCTTTGCTTTTAACAGTACTCAACAAAACACAAAAAGCACTTCAATAGTCATACAGGCAGCTTTAAAAAATCTGGGGTTTGTATGCTAGCAAACACCAGACTCTTGTGCTACTTGGGGATAAAAAGCAGTATGCATATCAGTTTTAAGATGCGTGTTAATCTGAACTCAGGTGCGCATGGGTGTACACGCGCAACCAGCCTTCAGACACATTTTATTCCAGTTAACAAAAGCGTATCACTTCATGATCCTTCAATTATTTATTCAGAAAAAAATGACACTGAGCCAGGTTCAAAAAAAGCCCACAACACTATACACTTATACAAGTACCTAAACCAGTGTGTTCAGACACATGGTCATGGGTTTCTACGTCAGCGGTCCCTTCAATTACTTAAACACAGGTCAGTATTAATTATAGTGTCACTAAGAACATACAATGATACACCCATCAAGGAGCTTTTGGAATTTAATATTCAAGTGCTGTTTCTCTCCTTAAAGACACAGAAGGACAGTATTTTCAAAGCAGCACATAGGCTTGTGCCTATGATATATTTTCTTCCAACAGGTATTCAGGCAGTTTTCAAAAGGGGAGCACAAAATGTGTCTGAGATGCCTTGAACTCCAAGGATCTCAACTGACCAAGATACAGACTTTGGTGACAGACAGAATTGTCACACTTAACGTCTGCAATTTAAGCAGGATTTTGATATACCTAGTGAGAATTTACAAAACAGACGGTGGAGTCTGAAGAAAATCCAGCACCAGCCCGCCTGCAGGACAAGTGAAGTTGATGTCAAAGTTGCTACGGCCCTTAAGAGAGGCCACAGCAATGCAGAGAAGGCTACTACAACAAGGACAAGGAGGTGGACCATTTCCAAGACATGGCTGTCACTTCCCAGGACTCTCAGACCGACGTTCAAATTCAGCAACAGCATGCCAAAAGGCCTGTGACAGGATACAGAAAAATAACCCATTCCTGAAACAGTGAATCGAGACACATGATTTATTTTTGGACCAGTACTTCAACATTTTTCCAAATTAAACCTCAAGACACTTTTCATGGCCCATTCCAATGACTATCACGCTTTTCATTCAGCCATTTCCGCTAAATACAAGTGCCGTTTGGAACCCGAGGGCATTTAACTGCTCTGGTATAACCTCATCTGCTGCTCCAGTAACTAGATTCTCCTGCAAGGCCTCTGTTTACCCAAGGGAGTACAAAGTCCACCCAGCAGTACCAGTGAACAAGCACAGCTTCCCATCTGCTGGCACAGGACCTGCAGCAGTCTCTCACCAGAAGGCATTTCATTCACATACTCCTTTTTAGTTCTCAGAGTGGCGAATAGTGAATCTAAATCACAAATTCTACGAGCAGGTGTTTTTGGCAGAGACAAGAATTTCACTCTTTTCATAGAATATTCTGCCAAATAATTTTTTAAAAGACTTATCACAGAGACTTCACTATCCTTAGTCCCCAACAACTTTTTCATTTGTTTTAAATCATATTTCACCTCAAAAACTAAACAAAATGTACAGCAGTCGCAGAGATCGTAAAGAAGAAAAATTGTGAACTATAAACAGCTACGTAGAAGGAAGCATTTTGTGTATTTTGTGTTTGCCATTACTTGAAAATGACTTACTGCTTTACAGCTTTTTGACAAATCCTTTGACAAAACAGAGGAGCTGCAAACTTGCAGTACAAGTTAACTAATGCAAAGCAGTCTGTCTCTCCTAACTTCCGGGAACTCCGAACAACACCAGAAAATACCTTGGCAGACTTGCCAGAATGGCTGTGCATATCAGACAGGGACAGAGTATGGCCTCTCAGCTGGATGTTCTTGAATTCTCTTTGTGTGACAGCTTCATAGTTCAAATACAGTATTCTTCTTACCATGTTTTGCTACAAGTTTCTCAAATTTTTAGCAATTTTAAGGAGATTAGTATTTTACGGAAATATTAATTGAACACAAGGAACAAGGGATAAAATTTTTTCACCTTCAGTAAAACAACCCCTGTAACAAGCCATGTCTTTGATCATTAAACCTTTGCATAAGCCAGTATAAAGAATAAAAAGGCTGCTTACTAGGACCAAGCAGATTCTTCCTTGTAAGAAACAAACTATAAATAGCAGCAAAATAACCCCAAACCCTGGAAAAAAAAAAATCTGAATAACCTATACCACAAGTTTTAAAGCAGAAACAGGCAGTCATGATTAACTGTGTATTCCTTACAGCAATAATTTAATTATACAGAGTAAAACTACAGAGCTTTCAGAAAAGCTTCCTTAATTTACTGGATAATCTGCAAGCAATTTCCTTATATGGCTGGAGAGAAATCACTGCTGTGTGCTTTAAAAGCTGGAAGATAAACGGCCTTTGAAACAGAAATCACTGTTACTAACTGGAATAATAAAAGTCTTGCATCACCATTGTTACAGATTCCTTTCATATAAATGCACTGCATTTTCTCTCAAGTGTGGTAAATCATCATCAAATCAGTAAAGGTGTTGATTGAATATATGTAAATTAACAATGCAGTTTTACAAAGAAATGGGAGAAACATGAAGATATTTGGGGATTTTAGTTTTAACAACTCCATAAAACAACTCCAAGTTAAAAATATTATAAATAAATAGATAGATAAATAAATACACACACTTGAGCTTGTATATTCTAGGTAAAAATGAAAAACTTTTTGTCAATATACAAAGAGACCATGATCTGGTAAAAAGAGATAAAACATCAAATAGTTTGGCCAAGAGGTGTGAATGTTAATTCTGATCTTAAAATTCTAATTAATTCTTCTAAATATGACAAACCAATCATCACCATTTAGAAGTTTCGTACAGCTCAACTAATATGCTTTTCTTTAAGGAAAATCTAGACCCCTCCTTCAGCAGTAGAGACTACGCACAACTTTTAGGTTGAACTAACTGGTTGCAAAAACATTTCTTGAAATTTGGTCTGACTCTTAACATTAAAGACATAATATAATTCTCAAATTTCTCTGCAGGAGGCACCTCCATGAGTGTTTATTATTTGGCAAGCACAAAGCTGACATCCTGTCACTTTTACTGCAGTGTTTGGGGGTAGCGGGGTTTTTTTCAAATTCAATCATTTTTTTTGAAATAGAGACTTCATACATTTTGATACTGAAAATGGTCAACGTGGGCATCTGACTGGAGTAAGGTATAATTACATTTTTTAAAATATTAAGCCTCCAAATAAAACTAAATCACCAGCTGCTTGTGTTCTAAACACCAGGCCCAGGCTAAAAGTGACCAGCATGGTTAACTGCCTAGCTTACCAAAATACAACCTTGACAAAACACACCCATTTTTAATTTACTACAGATTTCTAAAAATCAGAGAGACATGAAAAAAATCTGGTATTTTACTGTAGTTTGGACATTTTCATGCACAAAATGGAAAAGAAGTAAAGAACCAAATAACTCCAAGTTTTCACCTTCTAAATTCTAAACACTAGTTTTGATATTAAAAACAGACAAAGGAAGGACAAAAGCAGTAAAGAAGGCTATTCATACTCTAGGGCAAAGCAGCTCAGAATCTGGCATAGAAGAGCGTAACTCAATGATTACGATGACTTTACCACTTAGAACCTTGTCCATGGAGAAAGTTCAGAACTTACCAGAGCCTTAGAAGTAGTAATTTTTTAGCACCGTAGTTCAAGCAGACCCACAAATAAAACAACAATTATCCTCATCACTAGAGAAGTCATACTACAGAATTACCATTGTTGGGAAAATATTACAAATAATCGCTGTAATTTATAAAATATAAGACCTTACTGCTGCCTTGGGCGATTCCTGGCACCAGTACTTACCTGGCAATACTCCAACCTGAGGGTAACAGTGAATAAGGCTAGTGTAATACCTAGTTTTCTCCTGTTCACACATCTTTTCCCTCCTTACAATCCAAAGTTCAGAGAAATCACAGTTTAATTAGAGTGCCTTCATTTTTTGCACACAAAACATACCTAAAAACGTTCATAGATTCATTTAAGTTTTCTTATTATTGGTCACATCAAAACAATTTCTGTGCGTATGTTTGATGCTATAAAGATTCCAGCTCTGGGAAATCAAACACTAGTTATATCTTACCCAGAACATTTCCTGCAGGTACTTCTTCAAGTTCTTCAAGTTCTCTTCCCATAAGCAAGTAGAGATTCTCCAGCGTACAGGAAGTCATATGAGGGACTGCTGGCAGATCATCTGTAGCAGAACACTGGGCTGACAGCTACACAGAGTGAAACCACCAGCGTTAGGTATTTATCACCTCCTACCGACACAGACTCCTTCCTCAAAACCTCCGAATCACATTCTAAAGCACGTTCATTTCCAAAGTCAGATAGTAAAAACCAACAGAGTTGAAATTATTTTTTTCCCCTTCCAAACATTCAGCCTGGGGGCAAACAAGCAAACGTTACCAAGAAACGCATGCTCCTCCGAGCTCATTTTTCATTGTCACTGATAAAACAAATGTTCTAAAGTAAATTCATAATGAACTTCTATGATCCCATTCTCAAAACATTTAACATTTTTTTTCTATTATGCACCTTCCTTTTCCCCCAAAACAATTGTTTTTTTCCTTTGTACGTTTTCTTTGAATCAAAGTATGCACACAATGGATTTATTGTGAGCTAATGCAAGACTGTACTTAAACTATTACGGTAACATTCTACTGTCACCTCTTACCTTATGCAAAGACTCAGCAGGATCATATTTTGGTCCTAAAACAAAGATCTTTTGCCCTCTTTGCACCACACCACTGAACACACGAGCAAAAGCGATGAAAGACTCCTTGTTGTCTGCTTCCTGTTTCACTGCCTTTGAGGTCGTGATCTCTACTTGACCAGTGAGCTGCTGCTCTTCACCTAATGGAAGTTAGAGCAATATATGAAGAATAAAAGCAGTTTCTGCCTCATCATCTAAAAAAAAAAAAATTAATCAATTACATATTATCCTATCACATCTCAATGTGTTAAAAAACTTCAAGAATGCTCCATTGTGACTCTTTCCACCCCATACACGAGGGCACAAGTCAATCCACACCTTTCCACTTAAAGTGAAAATTGTTCAATTTTTCATCAGGGCATCTCCTTCAAGCATCATCTGTCTTCACTGCCTCAGAGTCCTGAGATCAAGCACATTCTCAGGACACAGGAACAGGTATCCATGGCACAGCATTTACGCGCTATCAGCTTTCTTACAAATCCCTCCTCACTCTTCGTTCAGCTCCATTTACCGAACGGCCTGGCCCTGGCATGCGGAGGACCCTTTGTAAGGTACACAGCCCTTTGACAACACCCAGACTCTACTATTAAGCGTCCTATGAGACAAACAGATAGCAGAGCATTACACACCTTTCGTATCGCCCATGTTCGCAGCTAATTCAGATGAATTTTCAACTGGGGGCTGTTCTGACAGTTCCTTTCCTTGATTTGCTGCCAATTTTTCAGCATGCCTTCGTTTTGCAAGCTGACGCCGATGAGCTATTTCTTCTTGAGTTAAAGGCCTACATTGTATATTAAAACATTAGCATTTGGAAATGTGGTTTATTTTAAAATAAATTAAATAATTACACTACTATTATTTGGCATAAGTAAAACCTTATGCAGAATGCCTTTTGTTCCCATGATACTGTATATTCTAAGGCAGCTAAGATTAGCAAACTCTTCATCTACCGTGTATAGGAAGAGGCCACCATGTTAAACTTCTGTTTGTTTTGTTAAAGTAAGTCAAGTCTCTCCCACTGACGTGTGATTTCTCACTTTTTCAGAAAACATCCAAGCCAATTTTCAAAACTGCTTTTTACACCATGTCAGTATGTTATCCTGAGGCAGAATGACAGCTAAGACCAAGTATTCAGTCTACTAATCTAGGCTTATCTGTATCAACGCAGTCAGAAAAACCTACCAAACTTCGAATTGAATAAAGTCCAAACAAGGAGATTGATTTCAGATACCAGTCACCTTCTCTTTCCAATTCCTCACCTGTTTCTAGTAATTTCCCATAGATATGATCCACCTATAATCATTACAGATACTTCTAAAAATAATCTATTCTGTTTAGTGATTCCAGTATCAACAATTTCTCATGTGATGTACCGACAGATGCCTACATTAAAAAAAATAATCTTTATAACTTAAAAAGCAGGAAAAAGTAAGTTATACAGATAGACTCTTTCTTCACAGGACTAGAATACCTTTGGGGTTTTTGGTGCACTGGGAGCAACGGAAATATATATTGCTTTCCAGCATCAATATATAATTTCCAAAATAACAACCAATGCATTTTTTATATTCTATTAATATTCTTAATAGAACTCTAACCAGAGAGAAGAAACAGCAGAATTCTGTCTATCATCAAACGCGCATTTGTACAACACAACTGGACAAACTATTCACAAAGTCTTAGATCTTGACTGCAACTCGAGAAGATGAGTGTGACCCAGAGCAAAAGCCCATCTCCATGATGTGTCCTTACGCCTGCATTTCCTCGCAGGATGGAGGAAACAGGAACGGTTCTTAGTACGAAGGTGATTCAGGATTCTTTCTGTCAACTGTACCAAGCACACTGTGTGACAAACAGAGCATTAAAAACCCAAAGTGCCCCATTAGTAGTTTGGGGGTTTTTAATAGCTTGGACAAGTCCCTTCCTCTCTTTAATTTCCACACTTGCAAAACAAGTTCAAGAAAATAGCTGTAGTAGTAATGAATGATAAAGAGGAAGATAACAATGAGAAGCACTACGCTACTTCTACTGAAAAAATTAAGTTAATCCCATCCCCATATCAACTATTCCACACCCCTAAATCGGGAAACAACCATTACTTAAGGGTCAAAGTCGTTATGTGTAGCCCTTGGAGACACTTAGTGGATGCTTAACTCTGCCTTTAAGTGGATTAATCAGAGGCAGAAAGCCCTGAACAGATTATGTGGCTGAGACCAACTCACTCCCAGTAAGAGGTTTTTTACATCATCATATGCTTTTCTGCATACAACACATTCTGCATGAGACTTCTTTTTAAAAAAATGCTTAAGGAAACCCTTCATATTATCAAAATTCTTAGAACTTCAAGAAATCACCTTGAACATTTATCACGCTTCCCTTAAATCCAAACTTTCAACACAAAAGGTTAAGAAAACTAAACATAAATTAGAAATCACTCTAAAATTTACCTAAGAGAGGCCCCCAGGATAAAATGTCAGAATGTGAAGCACAGACTTTCCTTACTCAGAACCTGTGACAGACACATTACGTGTCACAGAAAAGGCACAAGTAAGACAAAATTGCCACTACAAACTTCTCAGCAACTTCTTTTTTTTTCCTTTTAAAAAAATCATCTCTATAACAATCATTGTGGCAGAATTAAGAATATGAATCTCAAATCTGGGATAGCGTGGTATTTCTCTTTGGTTTGTTTATTTTATTGCAAAAGAGAGAGAGGCTTAACAATACAAAATGCAATGCAGATGGTGGAGAAGAAAACTTTTTTTACGACGATTCCTGAAGGCAGCTGTTCAAAGCTATTTAAGGGTTTGGAATGTCTGAAAAATTCCCAGAGGAGAGAGACTGATAGGGAAAGTACAGATGAGACAGCCAAGGGTGTCATAAATGCAGTCTATATATGATGGCATAGTATACACATGAGGATGTATGTATGCATTCCAACACATTTTATTGTCCAAAAATACTTTTCATTTGTGTAAATAATCCTGAGAGTAAAAGAAAAAAGTTTGTTTGCCTTTTTTCCCCCCTTCACATGCTATTTTAAAAAATATCAGCATTTTAGGTGTCAAATAGCCAAAGCAGAAATGTCAAAGGTATCCTGAATGCACGGGTGTAAGATGCAATACATGTAAACCCAGTTCATTATATCCTCAATTTGCTAAGAAGCAGGCTGAGTGTGGCTGAGACTCGAGCTAGCAGGTACAACCTAGACTTCCATCCTGCTTTCTGTCACAGCATCAATTTCTATACAATCAGTCACTCCTGGTAGGATCATTAGAAACCACAAAAACAGTGTTGTCAAATAGATCCTGGTATAGAATTGTAACACACTCAAGCAGAACACAGCACAAGACTAATGCACACAAGGCACTGGATCTGCAACAAAACCAGTTTTACATTATCCCCCCATTTATTCAGTTTCTCCAGTTGGCAAAACCAATCAGAAAGGAAATCAGTTTTGAGTAAATGCTGCCCAAACCAGAAGAAAGATTCTGTCCTCTTCCTCCCTACCATACTTCTTCCCTCACCTTTTTTCACTCCATAGGAAAGGATCTACCATCTCACAATACTGGCAGGAAAAAACAGGATCATGCAGCCACACAACAGACAGTAAATGAAAATTCTGGAGCACGGTGAGATTAGAGCCTGGATCATAAATGTTCTCTTCCTTTGATGAGGACAATGTAATGTCTTTTTAGCTGAAGGTTGGACAAAAATCACAGGATTTACACTTTTCCCAATACAGTTGTTAGTTGTTAGAAAGGAAATAGATGAAGTACACTACACTCTGTTGGATTAAGACATGCAAACAAGCTGTACCACAAAACAAAGAAATAATTATAGTTTCATGCAGAACTGTATAGGAAAGTGCCTACTTCATGGTGACACATAAGGAAAAAAATCCTGATTTCAAGCTGACTGAGGAGAAAAGTACCTTTCATAATATCTGCAGAAAAATAGTAAGGGTATTACGATTTTTACACCCCCTAGTGCAGCTATAAAATATTATGTTAGTACATGAAGTTATTTGATCGATAGACTTTTCTTTATTACCACTGAAATGTGGAAATGGAACTTCTTTAGTGTACTCAATCCATTTACATTATTC
>NW_010241073.1:36755-54515 GCF_000690775.1 Eurypyga helias
AAGTAACGTAAGTGGTATGCCTACTATTGCTGACATCACATCACCCTGACATTTATCTACGAAGCTCTAGAAAGTTGGAGAATTTTGTCATTTCAGACCTTATAGCACCTTCCAGTACCTGAAGGGGCTACAAGGAAGCTGGGGGGGACTTTCTGCAAGGGCCTGTAGTGACAGGACAAGGGGGAACAGGTTTAAATTGAAAGTGGGGAGGTTTAGATTGGACATCAGGAAGAAGTTCTTCCTGGAGAGGGTGGGGAGGCACTGGGACAGGTTCCCAGAGAAGCTGTGGATGCCCCATCCCTGGGAGTGTCCAAGGCCAGGCTGGATGAGGCTTGGAGCAACCTGGTCTAGTGGAAGGTGTCCCTGCCCATGGCAGGGGGTTGGAACTAGATGGTCTTTAAGGTCCCTTCCAACCCAAACCATTCTGTGATTCTATGATTACTAAATAGTCCTCTTTTCCACTGGGTTAGATAAAGACAGAATTCTGAACCTCAGGAAGAACAAACTGGAACATTTATATTCTGTACCTAAATGCCAAACTCTGCTTTTGTACTCCTACACTCAACCACTCTGTTTTAGGCTGCGGTTCGACGTAAAGCACTAGTAGAAAGCAGAGAAAGAAACAGCCCGTGCTGAATGAACAGCTAATTCAGCACACAGCAACACTGAAGAATAAACCGCACAGGTATCATCAAATAACCGTGGCCTCATTACATGCGAGCAAGCACCTCCAAAGGAAGCCAACACAGCCCACTCTCCTACTGGTTTTGGTTTTAGATATTTTAATATCTAAAGTGAAGGAGATCGCACTTAACTTGTGAGGCCTAATTTGTTTGCCTCTTCTGCCCAACCACCAATTTTCAGAAAATTTACTGGAATTTACTATCTTTTAAATCTCCACCTCTGTCTGTTCTGGTTGGAATTAGGAAAATAATTTCAGAGGTTCAGACAAAAAAAACTAGAAGACAAAACATATTTGCACAATTCCTGTTGCTCTAGAAAACCTGATAAAAATGAAGGGACATACTGGCACCAGATAAAAGTCAAATTTCAAATCCTTCCAAAGAAAGATAAATAGAAGCTGACAACCTGTTGTAACCTGACCACAAATTATTTTCCCATGTACTCAAGTGCTGTAACAGCTGACAAACATTTAAAAAAACCTGTAAAAGCAAAAAAAAACCCAACATTTTTTATTATAGAACCTATTAATTTTTAGTCACCTTCTAGGAGATATTAGTTGCCAACAGCCATCTCACAGGGCATTGTTTTAATTAAAAATCCAACCTTTGTTATAATTTACTGCACACACTGGACTTCAAAGAGCTTTTTGCTTTTCCCAACCCACGCTTAAAAAGTATTTTGAGCAGCTGACAGAAATCAGGCAACCTATAAAAACTGCAAAGTCAATACTACCCCACGAATGGGAAGAAAAAGACGGTGGTAGCATGGATCTACTTTTTTCCCCTCTGGAAATAGAAAAGTGTAAGTCTTAAGGAAAAAAAAAAAAAAGGAATTTAGGGGGGGGAAAAAAAAACGAAAAACAGTTTTTTACATGCTTTAATATGTTTAAGAATACTCCCTCCTCTGACCCCTGGCAAAGGACGCAAATAACCTCGCAGACAGGTCCAGCAGTCAAACAGCAGAATACACAAGAAGGAAGTTATGGCCACTCAAAATTAACATGCACATGGAACATAGATCATGTGGTAATGTTCAGGCATTGTTATGGAGCATCCTCATGGAATGCCAGTTTAAATACTGCATCTCACACACCCCATCACTCAATTCTGTTCAGCACAACCTTCCCCATGTAACTGTGTAACTGTGAACAGCAGACTGTGGCCAACATAACTCAAAATGTGTGTTTAGGACCCGCACTTACACAATGCTGTGTTTTTAAAACACTTATATCTTGTTTTATGGAGGTAGCTTGCCTTCCTCTTCAAAACTAAACTGCTTTTCTGATTTCTTCAAGAACTGCTTACCTGTAGAATCCTAACAGGTAAAATATCAAGAAATACACATTTTGCTATAATATTAATGTTTTCCAGTACGTGGAATCTGTCACTTCCAAACAAAAAACATTAATACTACTTAATCAGCAAAATTACATGATGCCGATAATGACTGGTTATCTCACAGAAAACTAGTCATGTGATATCATTTTAATACTAGTCAATTAGTAACTAATTGAAAAATTCAATATTAAGGCAGGGAGCAACTGCTTTTCACACAAGCTACAGAGCAAGACACTGCAATTTTCAATTTAATGAATAAACAGAGAGAAAGGACATATTGTTTACAGTTATCACTAACATGCCACAAGTCTCTCAGAAACAAGTCCAGGGCAGTCCTCACTCTCCTGCAATATTAACTCAGAAAGCCCAATTTATCTAGGTTTGGGTTGGATTTTTGGACCAGCTCTGCCTTACTCGGGCTATCAGTCAACTGCAGTCCTCAACTCAATGAACACCTTGAGGGTTTTCAAACCAGATCGACGGTCTGAATTACAGAGTTGTTGCACGGTATGTGTCAGTGCAAAAATGCAACTGTGTTTGCATTCTGAGAACCAATAAAACTGAGAGCAGCAATTTTACTTTTTTTACTTAAGGAAAAAATACAGTAAGTCCCAATGCATAAGCTTGTGTACGAAACGCATCATTCGCCAAAACAAAAATGGAGCTGGTCATACACATATTGTGAACCACCTTACATGGCACATTTCTTCAAAATATTCTTTTGTTTGGGGAAATTTTTCTCCCTTTTAAAAGGATAAAAGTTTAACACGCGACATATAACCACACACATAAAACAGCTCCCTTCCTGAAGCGGGAGAACTAAGGAGAATAAATAAAAGCCCACCAAGAAAAATGTAAGATAAATATCGTAAGAGGCAGGGAAGCAGAGTTCATCCATGAGGCAGAGTGCTCATAGGCAAATGACACAGAATGAAAATAGGCAAGAGTCTATCCCTTAGTCTCAGGAAAGTCAGAACTTCCCATAAACAATGTTCTGCTTGAAATCCCAAGTTGCAGTCACAAAACAGGACTTGCAGTAGGCTAGCTTTTCATTTCTGGTGCGTGTAAAAGTCACCTTTGCCTCTATGATACATCCTCATCACATCAAAGAATCTCAATCCCCCCAACAAATAAACAAAGTCATTATCAGTGATAGAACAACCAGAAAGTGATGGTCCCAGCACAGTCTTTTCTGCTAACTAGAGTGTATCCCCAGGAAAGCAGACAAAGCAACCTAGCACCTGAGCAAGAACTCCTGCTTCATATACATCTAAGGACAGAGCTCAAAGTAAAACTGCACCATCTAGTGTCTGGACAATCGGCGAGTGCAACGCAGCTTCTCCCTGAATTCAAACTTACTGCAAGAAAGACTTTGGGTGGAAGATTCACAGATAAGCATGGCAACTAGAAAACTAAAGTAAATCTAGGAGGTGTGTGAAAACCCAGTACCACTTTCTGCACAAAGATTTAACACTCACAGTCTAATTTAGTCGAAAGGTTAATATTTTCTATATTGTTTCATTGCGCAGTGATAATCCCAGAAAAACAGGAAACAGCAAGTTAATACAGAAGTTGACTACTGAAAATGCTCCAGAGGCTTAGAGGGATGAAAGGTTAAGGTGAACCCCATTCTTATAAACTCATCGGAAAAGTACATTTCTTTTGTAAAAAAACAGATGGCTTCAGCTAAAATTAGCCCACTTAAGTACGTCAGGGAAACGAAACCCACCCCTCAAAGAAAATAGGATGGTCATAAAACAATAGCAAGCTGTAACAAAAAACCCTCCAAAACTCCCAGAAGAAAACTTCTTGCAGTGCATTAATGCCTTTTAGTTCACTGCAAAAAGTCAGTCAAGGTTTAGACTACTTTAACCTATTTTACTTTGCACTTGCAATGGACTGGAGGATGGCTCAGCTATTATGCCACACTTGATGGGACGTGTTTCTTGGTACAAACACAAGCTGTCACGGTCATGCCAACACTGAAAAACTGAGAGAGCATTACAACTCAATCCTATGTTCAACCAAACATCCTGAAACAGCACCCAATGATGACAGGATGATAGATTTGGATAAAAGTACCATTCCCCAACAAATGTGGTTTTCACTCCCCAACAAATCTGCTAAATCTTCTAAAACTAATACGATTAAACAAATCACCTCTTGAACTCACTCAGAAAATGTTTACTTGCTGAAAAGATTTTACTGCCTCTCAAGAACAACTCACTTCTGAGGGTGAAAACAGTTTACCCATGCTTGCAACCTAATTTTTTTTCCTACAAGTATCTAATGTAGATCAGAAAGTTAAATGTTTCATTTTCTTACCTTGGTTTATTGTGTGGTAATGCCTTTGCATCAACAGCAAACATTTTGGAAACAAAGACAATAACAGGAGCTGTTCCTTCACTACTGCATTTCATAAAAGCTGAACAAACATAAAAGAAAGTCATTTGCACAATTTTTTCCCAACAGTCTGGACAAAACTATGTCTTTCCATGAATCTTACAGGAATTACTATTTACTTCTTATGTCTATGGATAATATCCTAAAGACAAATTAACCGGAAAAGTAGAACATCACTCTAGGATAATCATTTGGTAACACTGCCCACACCTTCAAGTCTGTTTCACAATAAAACAAAATGAGCAAAATTTTAAAACCAGAACTTTTCAGAACAAACTACGTATACTCCAAATAAACATACTGCTTTGACATTTGAAGTTGAGTTCATGGGCTGGTTTAGATTAAAATGTAAAACAGAGAGCAGCTTGGCATTAAGACTGAGCTCTTTACTCAGTAACTCAAAGTATTCTCCTTCCTTTCAAACTAAAGAGGAAGCCCTGCAAATGTCCACATGCTCGTGTCTTCACGAAATCTAACAACTTAATTGCAAGAATGGATATTCCTCCAAGTATGAAAGTTCCACACAAAACTCATTCAACACTTAGGAAATTCCCATTAACTACTTTTTTTCATCTACCTTGGAACACATTATCAAATCCAAAACAGACAAATACCATTCAAAACCTCCAGCATAGAAAATAAATAATCTTCTACACTCCTCCCTCTTATCCGATGTATGAAAAGACTGTATTGTGAAGTGCTTAGGCAAACAAAGTGCAACACTACTACTGAAAATCAGCGAGACATTGACTAAATGTGAAGCATGCTATTTTTTTCATAGCCAAGAGCAGGAAGATCAGAGGTTACAGAGGCAAATTTCTTCTAAATAACTTAGACTGATCGACTATTGAACCCTGTTTGGAGAATACGATGTTTGTAAATGTTTGGTAAAGGATGAAAATACCAGTTGCCTCACCCTCAGGAAACAATTCCTAACAGCTGGTCAATTTGACATTCACATCTCAAATTGACATTTGATACCTCATCTCTTCAGATTTCTTTAAGCTCTCTTCAAAACATTGCACTATAAACAACTTTCACTACATACACTAAGTTATGTTTTTGACTGTTAATAGTTTAAGCATGGTATCTTCTGGTAATTTTTACCAAACTACCCCTTGAAATATTAGAGAACATTTACTACCTTGCAACAAAGTGGTATTCTTATATCTTCTTCAGTTAGAAAGAATGCAGAAGAACAAAATCCTACATGTAAAGCCTCTTTCTCCTCTACAAACCTATCTGAAAACATCACTAGGAACATTCAGCTTCAGCAGTTCTCATTTACCTGTCTTTCAGGAAAGCAAACTCAGTAGAAGTTCTCCTTTTCCAACGCATGACAATTTTTATGAAGGAATACATGAACACAGAAGTTTATGTTAATAAATAACCCAAAGATAGGAAAAGGAATATGAGTATCTTACTAGCTCTCCTGCATCCTGTACACCAAGTTTGTTTTCATTACTCCCTGTATACAGTTTTTTACTGCCTATAGCAAAGTTAAATCATGGAACGTATGTAGTCTTTCCAGCCCCTATTACAATTTTATAGCACAGGACTTGGTGATGATCTAACTTCCTCTTGCTTGCTTTTGCACACAGACACCCCAATGTTCAGCACAACAGCATCTGAATATACTACGAAACCCTGCGTGAGGAGGAACTCTTAAAGCTGGAAACTGCCAGAACTGGACATGAAATCATCATCTGAACTAACTCAATGGCAAAAGTTAAACTAACTTCAAAATATTGAGATCTCATATATTCATTTAACACCCTGTAACAAATTGTATTTGTTGCCTTGGAAGTCTTTTGGCTTTATTTGATAGTCTTTTATCATTCTGAAATATTGTGAAATAACTAAGAAATCAAGTTATACCTTGAACTATGGAAATGTTGAAGAAATACTTATTGACAAGGTTTGGTGTAACAGCTAAGTTACTTCTTACTAACTTCTTTCCAGTATGCAAACTAGTCGGCAACGAATTAAACATGAAATGCTTTTTATTTTAAATTACCAAAAGCAGGGCCTAGTTAATCAATACACTTCTAAAAATGAAACCCAAACTCAAACCCCTACTGGCTAAAAATTAATGATTTTAATATAGAAGTTGGCAAAATATTCTCAGTTAAATGATAACTTTTACTCTTTAAAACCAAAAGCAAATATTAACCTCATATCCTTCCAAACCCACCAGTTTCAGTGTCTTAGACCTTACATCACCTGCAGCTTGAGTTGTCTAAAAACCATCAATATGTGAGACTGAAGAAAGAACATCTGGCCACAAAACAAGACATAATACTGTGGCATGTCACTAACATAACAAAGCTTCTACAAGTAAAATAACTGTAAATCTAACTGGAGATTACTAAACATCTTATAATCTAAAGACAAAGACAACCAAGATAGAAACAACCGTCATGTTAATGGAGAACACCTACTCACCCCTTTTCAGTTCCTGAGTTTCTGGTGGCAACGAATCAAACGTTCTGGCCCCAACACACATCAGCTTTTCCACTCTCTCGGCAGTGATGTCAAGAGGACTGGGAAGTTTATTACACACCATGGCTAAAACACATTGCTAAGGACATATATTTGTATATGTGTATTTCCTTACTAAATGCAAATAAAGGAAGAC
Organism: Eurypyga helias; assembly: GCF_000690775.1. Lineage (NCBI taxonomy): Eukaryota > Metazoa > Chordata > Aves > Eurypygiformes > Eurypygidae > Eurypyga > Eurypyga helias. The sequence continues at coordinate 43,818 of NW_010241073.1, forward strand.
AAACGCTTTCAAAGTTTGTTTCTTTAAATCAATCTCATGCACTAACTGCCAGCAATAACAGATAGCTAAAAATCCATCTCTGTCTCTGCATACAGCCCCCTCTCAAGTCACCAACCATTTCTGGCATTTTATCCAAGGGTGGAATGGATCGCTCACCCTATGTGCAACTGGAAAACTAGGAATAGCATAATCGAGGCAAGATTTTAGAACTAACTGGTATTTATGCATCAATAATTTATGCATCCCTACTATAATATAACGTGTGACATAAATGTTGAGAAGACAGCAGACAAACAGCAAAGGCTGATCTTGGATTAAGAATGTCTACAATGTAACAGCAGATCCTCAGAGAAGGTCATGGACAGAAGAGCTAAGATCCTATTATAAAACAGACATTGGCTTATCCTTCAGGAAAAGACACTAAAATTTGTATGTAAAACTACATAATTGAAGAGTATTGTTAAACTAACTCTAGTTTCATAACTTCTTTTCCTAAAAGGATGCATGCAAAAGCACTAAGTTGGTAGAAATCTAAGGCTAAAATCTAAGGCAGATACGTAACTTCAAGTTAGAAGTTGCAAAACAAGTCCACCTAGCGCTGGCACAGTCATGAAAAAAAAGAACAAATCACACCAAATCACACCCTGAAGCATGTGAGCACTCTCTGAAGTCTGAGAACTGCTAATAGAACAAAAAGGAGTATCTTCCTTAAGGATACAGAGGACTGCATCAGATATTGGTAGCCACTGGCTACAAATGGCATTAAGGTGAACTTTAGGGTCTGCATGCCGTGACTCCCGTGCACCAATTTTCAATCCCAGAGAGGTGACAATCTTTTCAATTTTTTCTTTGTCTCTGTGAGAATAATAGTAAGCAGATTAAAAAAAACCAAAAACACCACAGTAGCAATACATAACAAGCATCTACAACATTTCATTTGTGTTATTTCACAAATTACCACAGCACACGAAAAGAGATTCCATGAAAACCGCATTGATCTTCTCACCTTTTCATAACAGCTTCATACAGACTCCATATGTTGTCCAGCACCAACTGCACGAACAAAGGTTTCTTTCCTTTTGACTGGTAGAACATAAACATACAGATAATTACCCACAATTCCTCACTTTTACAGCAGGCTTAAGACCGCACTTTTAACTGACCATTTTCATAAGCAGCAAGTCAAACTTTTATTCAAACTCCAAGACAGTTACCTGTTTTACACAAGATCACTACTTCAACAGTCTGGTATAAGACACAAAATTAAATGTAATTAACATGAAATTTAAAAGTGAAGGACAATGGTTTCAGTTTCAGAAAAAGAGCCTGATAGATACAGAACATGTCTACCTTGAGCCTGGTTATCACCCTTTTCATAAATATTATTCACCTATGAAACCACAAAAAAATCATCATTAAATGAAAATAGGGAAACTCCTTTCTTCCCTCTTAACTTTACGTGCTGGAAACACAACACAAGAGGAGTGGAGTCTTCAAGCCAGGGTTTCAGCATAGCATTCAACAAGATCTCACTAAGGCCAAAAAAAAAAGATTTCCTAAATCCTAACTTTAAATGTGAATATCTGAAAACTTTAGCTGTTGCAGGACTCTTCAAATAAGACACACCCACTCACCAGTCTGGTTTCTACGCTGTTAGCCTTCCATTCATCTCTTGGGTTTCGCTCTATTGCTCAAATCTTGAAGCTGGAATGTCCCTTATATTGTGAACAGAGACATTTAAGAGCAACTGTGAGCACTATTTGATGAGACTTCCTCTATCTAGCTTTGGAATGGTCGATTTTGGAACATCCTCTTTTCCACAGATAGCTGATGCAAGGCTATCCTAGTGACTTTATACTTCCACTGATGTTGACTGAAAAGGTACTGAGGTCAATTTGCAGTATACACTATGGGGAATAGAATAAAAAAATACCCAAAGCAAAATAAAAGCCAGGCAATGTTTCTGACAACCTCCCTACCTGATCAGACTTCATTATCTTCTTTGCTTTTGTATTGAGATAATAATCTCCCCATAAAGTCTTCAGAAGTACTGCAGGCTTGATTCCAATCTTCTGGCTGTACAGCTTGGCAAAATGCTCAATGCTGAAAGGAAACAAAATGCATCTTGTTTACATGTGCTCATCAGCCTAAGCAACAGACAGATCCGTGAAAATCACACACAAATCTCAAATCCTTGTTATACTCCCAGTTTTGCAACTGCCTTCACTTAGCTCCCATTTTTTAACATACACACCTGCAAAAATACTTACTCGTAACAACCCAAAAATGTCAGCATTATCGATACGTTTGGGTTTCATTTCAAGTCAGCTTCAACGCTGAACTTGTTTATTTGAAATAAGTATTTGTGTATTATCACCCCAGTAAAAACATAATACGAAAGTTCTAAATATTTATGTGATGACTCTCGAATTTATTCTGTGAAAGACATCCCACAACACATTTAATTATGGTCTGTGACCAGAATGGTACAAGTTAAAAATCAATTATTCTATTGAGCCACACTTGAGCCATCAGACGGAGGTAATTAATTTTTAAATTAGCTACTTAGGGCACTCTTTTTGTTTCAATCATTGCTGTAATAATGAGTAAAACCCAGAAAATATAAAAACTGCAATATGAAAATTGTGTGTAAAACCAATCGTGTCACCCCGGGGTCCCCACGAGTTAATAACAGGAGGCTGCTTATAGCCTAAAGAGGGTGTGTGCTGAGCATTCTATGGTTTCCTTGCTGGAAATGTTCAGGGAGCAATAACAGAACAAGTTTGCACATATTGGTACTTGTACACGCAGAGAAAAAAACACACGTTTACAATCAGAACAATCCTATTTACAAAAAAATGATATTTGATAATCTTTTCTTTGAAGTCCAGAATTCTCAAATTTCTATGCACCTAAGGCTCATGTTAGCAAGACATAAGTAACAAGTCCTGAACTAAGACTAAGAAGATTTTTTTCCAGAAATGACCCCAAACTCTGAAACAGGGAGAGGACCTTCAGGATTCTCATGCCAGCAGCCCCTGCATATGTACTGATGGCATTCTTTTGACACTTGAGGATTATAAGAAAACTAACTGCAGTGGATAAGACTGGCACTGCTAATGGCTTAATTTTTTCTGCCACGACAAGTCACCATACCATTAGGAACTGAAGCCACAGCCATGTAGGAGCAGTCAAGGCTTGCCCCGATAAAGAAAATGCTCCACTGATCCGTATTTCACCAGATCGTACTGCTGGCAGCTTAGTTCAGCTTTGTGTTGGGTTTGCGTGGCAAGGTTTTGGTAGCGGGTGGCTTCTGTGAGAAGCTGCTGGAAGCCTCCCCTGTGTCCAACAGAGCCAACGCCAGCCGGCTCCAAGACGGACCCACCGCTGGCCTAGGCCGAGCCCGTCTGTGATGGTGAGAGTGCCTCTGGGTAACGCATTTACACCAATGTTGTTACAAAAAGAGACACGTGAACTGGGAGTACATCGGTAAACTCCTGTGCCAAACAGTTCACATGGAAGTATTCTTTGCTAAAATTCTGAGCTGCAGAAGTAAATCAATTTTATGCCACATTTGTATGAAATTTAATTCTATCTGCAGAGAAATGATCAGAGGAAAAGAAACTATAAAAGGAAGGTTAACTATCTGAATTCCCACTTTCACAAAAATAACCATTACATTCCCTAACCATTTAAGACCAACACGCTTGCTTTCTCATTTACAAAGGTGATCACAGGGGGTTTATGACCACAAGCTTATATCAGAATATAGTTCTGCAACCTACAAAATCTTAATAGTTGATGGTTTACTTGCTAATATCAAGCAGCCTGAGCTAAAGAAATAGCTTCTAAATTGGTTTTGAGCTTATAATTCTACTTATTGTAAAAAAAGTACTCCACTGTACCATTTTCTTTAAGAAACATTCCTCTTCATGTTTAGCATTCCCTGAGAACACACTTTGAATACTAATACTAAGCCCAGACCACCGCTGAACATCCCAAAACAAAAACTTAGCATTTGTTTTCCTTTATACCCTTCCACAAACTTTGTCAGTATCCAAAACAAAAGCAAGCTGCAAATTGCCCAATCTTTTTCCATACAGGACAAAAATACCAGATAGCTCTAAATCATTTCAACATCTGCTAAAGAAAATCTTTGTATTCTGGCTCTGAACTTGAACAAGTTTGTAACAGCTGAACCCCAAATACTCCGTATAACAACAGTTTACCACCAAAATCCATTTTTTTTCCATGGAATTTCAATGAAAAGTTACAAGTCAGGAAAGCTAAAACCTACAGAAATCAAAAGACTGCTTCCCTGCACACCATAGAAGAGTGTCTGTGTGCACCATATGGGAATGGAGAACTTGAGGCAACATGTGCAGATCACCAAAGGTATCTGAAACCCCCTCTATCCTTCAGAAATGAAAGTCTCCCCTCATACACACTGGCTATGAAAATAGCTCTTTCAGACTAAAGAATCATAGAATGGTTTGGGTTGGAAGGGACCTTAAAGCCCATCCAGTTCCAACCCCCCTGCCATGGGCAGGGACGCCTTCCACTAGACCAGGTTGCTCCAAGCCTCATCCAGCCTGGCCTTGGACACTTCCAGGGCTGGAGCATCCACAGCTTCCCTGGGCAACCTGTCCCAGTGCCTCACCACCCACTCCAGGAATCTCCCCACTTTCAATTTAAACCCATTCCCCCTTGTCCTGTCACTACAGGCCCTTGTAAAAAGTCCCCCCCAGCTTCCTTGTAGCCCCTTCAGGCACTGGAAGGGGCTATAAGGTCTCCCTGGAGCCTTCCCTTCTCCAGGCTGAACATCCCCAACTCTCCCAGCCTGTCCCCATAGCAGAGGGGCTCCAGCCCTCGGAGCATCTCCGTGGCCTCCTCTGGACTCACTCCAACCAGTCTATATCCTTCTGATGTTGGGGGCCTCAGATATTTCAACATATCAGAACTTGAATATTTGTTTTCAATTTCATTTACACAAATTACACTCTGATTTTAGTTTTTATGAATGAATAAATATAATTTATTTATGGCAGAGAATTAAACTAAAATAACCCATTTTATTTTCCCTTTCCTCTGCAGCGATAAATGTTTGAGTTAGACTGCAAACTACGCATGGAACCTAATTCAAGAGCTTGATTTTGTCTTAAAAATCCTGGAACTGATTTTGTTTTAAAGGCTTTGCAATACTAAAGACATGCAGTGGACTACTGAGTGTGTCTTTTCCATTCTATTGTCATGATGAAGACAACGACTCCACCTTGTGGCAAGCAATCAGAACATGTCATCTTCATCCCAGCCTGATGTTCTCTGAGAAGCAACTAAGAACAGAACTGATCACAAACTCAAATACAGTAGTCCAGAGAAATTCCTAAAACTGTTCTATCCCCAAATTCTTATGTTTACGACGCTCGTTGCCTGCCTCATCCTTGTTATGAGTGTCCCTGTCCCTGCAGCTGGAAGGTCCAATCTAATTGTGAAACAGCTCCTGTAGTGCCACTATTTTTGGCCTGGTCTATTAGAGCCCATCAGATCTCAGAAATTAATAAAATTCCAAGTTTGCCAGGCTGGCTGGACACCACAATGCACTCAGTAGCTGCTGTGTAAGTAAAACAGAGGTTCTTGTCACACAGATGACAAAGCTGGTAGTATCTGCAGTGTTAATAATATATTAGAACTAATGATATATAGTTGCGTATCACAGAAAAATATTTAAAAAATCTCTTTAGAAATATGAAGCAACTGCAAATACTTTAAGATTAACTGCAGTAATCAATTAAAAAAAAAAAAAAAGCAGTAACTACATCCCAGACTTACCCGAAACCCCAACCATCAATTGCACTGGCAAACACCACATTTCCATGGTCTGGTGAAAAATAAAGATGTGAATCATCAGTATCTTCCAATCCAGCACTCCAGTCATAAACTTGATCTCCAGATGCAGTGTCTGAAATACTTTCTGTTTCTTTCTCAGCTCTTTCTTCTAAGACTTTAGAGGTAAAGAGCACTCCAGTGACTGCATTGATCTACAGAAGGACACGTAAAAACACCCTAAGATTTGGTCACTCTTTCACAACCCTTGCAGTTAAAATGCAATTCCTCCACCCTCCAAAGTATAAAAAAAGAGATTTAATTTTTTTAGCAAGATAGCGTGCCTGTGGTTCACCTTGCTGTTTAAAACACAGACCTTGTGTATCTAACCCTGCCCATTTGAAGACAGCAGAAGTTTGACGAGACTAACATTTGGACTTAAAACACCATCTACTTCCCAAGTCAAAGACAGCTGGGTCAGGACTGAAACAGATATAGAGTAGCATGTGTTATACACTTTGTTTCTCAGAGCAAGGAATGGTGAAATAGGAACCTGTTACTGCCAGCAAACAAACAACAAAGGAGGGCAAAGGGAAACCACGTAGATAGCTGCTTAAAAGTAAGCTTGGGGCGAAAAAAATACAAGAATTGGAAGCCAACTTAACTTACAACTTAAGATATTAACTTTATCGCTGCATAAATCCATCAATATCAGGAGCAGTCTAGAGTTATTATTTGTCTACCTCCAAAGACGTTTAAGCTACTTGACAGGAACTAAAAAACATTCAGCATATTATTTCTAAAAATGAAGACTCTCCTGATGACCCAATCAGGAGGCATTTCATACTCTTTTCTCTACCAAGGGCATTCTGAATGAACCTCAAAACCAACTAGAAACAAAACATATCTCAATGTTAAAAATTAGACTAGATGTTATAGTGTTTGATCCCACAAATTAAGAAAAACCTGGTTGTGCTGCACTGAATTTCTTCCAGCTACAAGGCAGTGAAAATGACAGCCTCTCTCAATTCAAGGATGGAGAAAAAGGGGAAGAAAAAAACCTCAACAACATCTGCTGTGTGAACACGACACTACGGCATGAATACCTGTTCTAAGATATTCTTAAGGTGCAAGTATGCTTCCTGCGGGGTAAGCTTGAGTTCCACAATCAGGCGATCGATTTTATTAATCACCAATACTGGGCGTATATTTTCTAGCCATGCTTGTCGTAGAACTGCTTGTGTCTATGAAGAAGGAAATAGTAAAACAAAACAAAAAAATCCATTACAGAAAGCTCGATACCACAAAAGAGAGGGAACGTTAAAGGAAATGACAGTATAATTCTAAAATTAAACATATAAAAAGTGACAGGTGGGCATTCAAACCACAAATTTGACTCTCATAGTACACAGTATTAGTTATTACAGAATTCTGCAGAATGGCAGAATTTCATGGCAAAAATGCCAACAGCAAAATACCCCTTTTTCATAAAAGTAAGACATGAAAAAAAGCAATCTCAGTGACATTCTTGCATACTTTTTCAGTTTCAATACCCTAAAAGCACAAGTAAAGATATTAAATTATTTCCCTCAAGACACTGTTTCCTTCTCTATACAAATATTACCTGAAAAACCACATACTCGTGGTCTCACCCCTACACACGCCAGCATCGCTCAGTTTTTCAGCACAACTATGAAACTAACGGCCATCTTTCACATCTCAAGTACATTGTCATTTTTATTAAAAGTTCTACAAAAAGTAGCTCATCTTTTATTTCTACATAACACACTTAAGACTCTGCTTACTCTATCTTCTCTACCCTCTTTTTCTATTTAATGTACTTTATTTCACCTGTGGACAGACTCCTTCAACAGCATCCACCACTATGATGCAACCATCACAGAGTCGGACAGCAGTAGATACTTCTGAAGAAAAATCCACGTGCCCTGGGGAGTCTATTAAATTGATCAGATATTCCTGATCACCTAGGATCAAACAATAAATTAATATTTCAGAACAGTTTTCAGAAATACCCCTTTCAGCCACCCAGTTGTACTTCTTAAGCTATTATTAATTTCTAAGGACTAAATCTCCAGTAACCATTACGCTTAAGAAAAACTCTAATAGGACAGCAAGACTGTCAGCAGCGTAACATCTAGTGGCATGTGCCTAATTGGTTTTAATTACACGCTTAATGCCAACTACCTTAGGAAAATTAAAACCAAAAACACACCAGCCAACCAAACAAAAAGTAACACCCTAACCCTGGACAGGCTCATAGCAGCATTACTACTAGATCGCTGGCTAGAACACACATCAACTGCATTACAGTCTGCATTTTAAAGATAAATCCTGACAGACTGTCATAAAAATAAACCCTACGTTCATGATAAAATGCCTCATTTCACCCTTGTGATTTTTTTACAACACTTTTGACTCCATATTATTAAAATACCTTCAGTATATCAGTACAGGAGAATTTTTCAATACTTTCTTCACCATTCCCCAAAAAGTTCTGCTCAGCAGAGCCTCACTGTACTTATCAGCCATAATCAACGTAAGATCAAACAACTTCCCTGTTTAAGAAGTTTTATTAGAGTCTAAATTTCAATACAACAGAAAAACAATAGACACGAAGGTTTCTAACCATCAAAAGTAAGGTTACTTCAGAGTCAACAATAAACAAGCCACAGATTACAAGACTTAGTTGAAATCAGTGGTCTTCCAGCTATTTCTTGTAGTCAGCTGTAGCTGAAATGGAAAGGCTAATGGTGCCTTCTCTGTCCATGCATTTTTTCTGTTAGTTACTCTTTTTTCCGTACAAGCCTGTCAGTAATGTGTTTGTCATTTGCCTAGCTAAGGATAAGACTGGTGAGGGACATGGAGTCATAACAAAGATGACACTGTAACTACACTGTAAAAAACCCTCTGAATAATTTATAGCAGAGTATAATAGGCACCTTGACACAGACATATAGAAAAGGTTAGTGTAGAAAATAATTCAAGAATTTGTTGCATTTTGAAAGAAGATCTTGCCTTTCAGTGACATTATTTCAAGACTACAGATCAAAATATAAAGATTTAGATCTCAAATTAAAAGATAAAAGCAACTATTCTAATTGCTTCCACGCAGAGATATGACTGAAGGTGGTTTCCCTATCCCTGAGATGGCACTTGATTATCCTGGTTATCAGCTGAATACATCCTTAAACCTTTGCAGAATCATGGCCTAACACTGAGAAACACAAAACTAAAAGTTGTACGCAAACAGATCTCAATTGCAACAATATAGAGACAAGGGAAATGAACAAAACCATGTATTAAAGTTCATACTTGCCAACATCAACAGCTTACCCTTCACAAAGTGCAATGAAATTGCACTGGATTTCATTGTTATTCCTCGGATCTGTTCATCTTCTCTACTGTCTAGATACCTCAGCTGGGTATGAAAACAAAGAAAAGGTTGATAGATCTGTAGAATTACCTTCACAGGTTACTTATCAACTGTCAAAGAGTATGACGGCGAGAAAATGAGGTGTAGCAAGACTAGGAATGGTATTTCCTTCATCATCACTGATTTACAATCCCAGCACACACACATCAGAATGTTGTTAAAAATGACAGTAGATATAACTCTACCTTTCCTGCCAAGCGGCTGGAGATTATTCCATTGCTAGATATTAGACAGTCAGCTAGAGTAGTTTTGCCTGAAAAGAAAAATAAATTACTTAGTTTAAATTAACACAGACAATGGAAAAAGATGGGACAATATTATAAATGCCAGCAAGGTCTAGTGTTCTGAGATATCAACATTAATTAAGGTTTTAAAATGTTAATGAAATACAAGCTAACTTGAAAAAAAAAAAATCCAATTATTCACCTTCATCTGTGAGGTGCACACAAACTTATTTCTGAAGAGTGGAAATAACCTAACCTGTCATGACCAGAAATAGCAATTGAAATAACAAACAGTACATCAGAACCTCAATATATCATGCAATTAGACAACAGATTTGCGGCCTAAAACCAGAATTTATTATTTCCACCTACATAACAAACTTCTGCCATTAAGCAAATGTAGGAATACAACAGCCTAGCTGACACATACATATATTTAATTCATGCCAATATTTACCATCACAAAAGTAAAAAACGTTTGGTTTCAACTACTGCAAATATTTTAGTGCAATTCTCTCTTAAGTTCTAAAAGATAAGGTGTATCAGGGCAAAAGAAATGTGCATGAAGCACAATTACCAGCATAGAAAAATGCATATTTTATGCCTAAAATGCATATTTACCTCTCAGAAAAAGGGTTAAGAGTTTCAAGCTAAATATGTGAAAAGGTACTGCTTTAAAACGGTGACCATCCAGGCAAGTACCGCCCGCATAAGGCTCCTGCTGGTCACTGACACCTGTCTTACCATGATCCACGTGGGCCAAGATACAGATATTCCTGATTCCAGAGGCCTTCTTCTGGAGGCCAGCCATCTTCCCCACACTTGTGAGGACCATGGTGAGCTAATGCTGTGAACGGAGGAGAAGTGTTTTATTGAGGAGGCGACTGCAGAAACAGGTTGGGTTTGGTTTTTAATTACCCAAGTTGTGATTAAAGCTACTCATCGGGGAAACCTCCCCAGACAGGCGGAGCGTGGCACGTTCCTCAGACACCACTTGTGCGACACCTCGGACACCACAAGCGTATGGACGGGGGCGCGTTTCTGTGTTTAACGAGGCTCGGGGGGGAGGGTCTGTCCGTCTCCCGGTGGGTAAGAGCCCACAGCCCCCTCGGCTCTGCGCACCCCGGGGCGTCCCGCAGAGGCACCGCCTCACGCTTCCCTCTCAGGCTGCGCCCCCCCCACCCGCGTTTCGCCTTC
>NW_010241074.1:0-209 GCF_000690775.1 Eurypyga helias
AGGGACCCACCCCCATATACCCACCATGATGGGCACAGCCCCCTATAACCGCCCCGATGGGCACAGCCCCATACACCCACACCCTCTACCCACTCCTTATACACCCACCCCTATATACTCACCCTGATGGGCCCAGCCCCATGCACCTACCCCTATATACTCACCCCTATATATACACCCTGATAGGCACCGCCCCATGGGCCCCCCCC
>NW_010241074.1:271-731 GCF_000690775.1 Eurypyga helias
TGATGTGCCATGTACATACCCCGATATACGCACCCTGACACGCTCACCCCGCTATACCCACCCCAACATACCCCGATATACTCACCCGGATGTCCTGCTACGCCCACCCGAACGTACCCACCCCAATACACTCACCCCCATGAGCTCACCCCGATTTATGTCTCCTAATGTGCTCACCCTGATGCACGCACCCCAAAGTGCTCACCCCGATAGACCCACCCTGATGGCTCACCACACGCACCCCGATATGCTTACCCTGTTATACCCACCCCAATACCCTCACCCCGACGGGCTCACCCGGATGGACCCACCCTGATGGATCGCCCCGCTATATGCACCCCAAAATGCTTCCTCTGCTATGCCTACCCCAACACGCTCACCCGGATATCTGCACCCCAACGGGCTCCCCCCACTCTACCCACCCTGCTACACTCAGCCCAATGGGCTCGCCCTGATCTAC
>NW_010241075.1:0-5982 GCF_000690775.1 Eurypyga helias
GCACCCAGGAGCCCCTCCCCAGCTCGGGGCTCTGAAGCTGGCTCCAGCAGAAGATGCAAAACCAAACGAGCAGAAGAAGAGACCTGGAGGGTGAGTGCAGTGTGTGTGTGGGGGCTTCTGAGAGGGACCAGACAAAGTGATACCAAAAGCTGCATCGAACTGGAGCAGCTGCTGCTTTTGCAAAGCGTTGTCAGATCAGAAATACCAAGATCCGTGGATGTTTGGATGTCTGGTTTTTGGATAGCAGGGTTTCTTAGCTTGATGCTTTTTATCTCTCCCCAGACTACACACTGTAGAATTCCGTACCAGGATTTCTTTTTCCAAGCCAAAGCTGTATTAAAAAGCCAGTCTCAGCACTGCCCGTCTGATCTCAGGTGGCATCTGGTATTGTGTTTGGCAAGCACTCTGCTTGTACTGGTCAGGGAAACAGGGCAGTAGTGCTGCTTGCAGGAAAACTGGGATGTGATCTGCCAGGTTTTATTTCCCAGGACAGAGATCACCTTGGCTGCTGTTGCAGTTTCTTAGTGCTGTAAGTGCTAAGGGCTTCCTGCTTGTTCAAAACTCCTGCAGCTGGAAGGGGCTGAAGGCTCTTTAATCTGTCCCGGCCCTCGGACAGCACTTGTGACTGATGTTGCTCCAGGTTAGTGTTTGTCTAACTTGTTCTTAAGGACTTTGGCTGGTAGAAACTGTGTCTTCTCCTTAGGCACTTGTTTCCAGACCACAGGACCTTGATGTGTAGTCTGGTATTGTGTGTGGACTGGGAGAACAAATCGTTCCCTTCCTTGCAGCAAGCTTTTACCTGTTTTCCTTGGCCCCTCAGTCTTTCTTCCTGCTGGATAATGACCTCTATCTGTTCAGCCCTTCCTTTCGGGCCACGTCTAGACCTCTGGCCATGCTCCCCAGTGCCTGCAGCTGGCAGATGCCTCTTGGCAGTGGGTTTGAACTGGTCTGCTAGCCATAGCTGGGCAGAAAGCTGCTCTGCACGTCTTGTCTGCGTGCTGCGATAAGGGAAATGTACCCCTGGCTTCAGGGCAGGGTGGGGTCTGGTCAGGAGTTCAGGGGAGATGCTGCTAGCTGGGATGCCCACTAAGCTCCCCCTCAAGCTGGGCAGCATAGCAGTGGCAGCCTTGTCCTGGTCCGTACAGCTCGGGCTGCCCAGCTGAGATCGACCCAGCAGAGCTGGAGGCCCTGCTAGTCACTCCAGTCCACCCAGCTGGGACAGGTGCCAGCAGGAGAGACAGATGAAATGCAGCCCTCTCCGGACTAGGAACCTGCTCTGGAGAAGTGTTTCAGCCAGGTCAAAACCTGACCTTACCTTTTGCTCCCTCCTGGATGGAGCTCAGTGTTTTCAGTGTGTCAGAAGGTCAGGACGTGGCAGGTCACTTTCTTTTCCCCAGGTCCTCTGGTCCTTATGCCGTTTGCTCTGAGCTGTAATGCAGAGCTGTAACCCAGTTGTGAGAGCAGCACGCGCGTGGGGGCCTGGGGCTGTGAGTTGGTACTGACCTTCCCTGTGGTCAGCCTCCACGCAGGGAGCAGTAGTTTCAGTATTACCTTGTGGGAGCAGGAAGAGATGTAAGATGTAGCGGACAAAAAAGGGTTGATAGTGTCTTTTGGGATGTAGAGATCCCAAAATGCGTAGAAGGAAACAGTGGGAGTAATAATGTAGATAAGAATTTGTGAAGATGATGGCCTTTGCAAAATGCCAGTCTGCCTCCTCCAAGGTAAACTGTGATCTCAGAGCTTGTCTGTGAAACACGGAGCTGCAGAAACAATACGTGTGCTTTAATCAGGCAAACCTTTCACTGACGTTTTTGTGTGGGTGCAGACAGGTGCAGAGGGGGTTTCTGACATTTCTGACAGCACGGGGGTGCCACTGGAGGCTGAGGGGAGTTTTGCAGTCAGCATCTGTCCTGGCAGCGAGACGGCCTTGCGGCCGCACCAGCAGACTGCTCTTGTGCCCATCCGCTGAGCTTTGCAGCTGGCAGGTTGGGGGGGCTGTTGCCCCAGTGCAGAGCGCAGCATCACCACGGTGTCTGCGCTGTAACCAGAGCGTTTATCGTGCAGGGTTTCTAGAGCTTTTCGTATAGGCACACCAGAAAACTACCTGTCTGATGTGTGAATTGCAGAGGTTTCCTGAAATGCACTTTGATGGGGTACCCCAAGGTGTGTGCTCCTTGTCTCCCCAGAATTGCTCCTTGAGCACAGAAGGTTTTTTACAGCTTGTAAATGTTTAGTGGGAAAAGGCTGCCAAATGTTTATTTTTAAACACCCAATTATTTATTAAATATTTAACCTGCCTCCTGAAATGCTCACCTCGATGTCGGTGTGTTTTCGGCCAAAGGCAAATAATTACTTTGACGGTGTACGGAAGATCCTTGAGATCTCCACGTGGTTAGTGATGTGCTGTACCACCACATCGCTGGAAACAGCAAGATGACGGGAATTTGTTGGCCATTCCCAAATGTATGCCTGTGATTTGGGGATGTGGGGATAGACCCCAAAACCCAGAAGCTCACCCTGCTTCTTCCTTCAGCGGTGCCTGAAGGATTCCTGGATTACTTAATTCCATATTTATCCTCCGCTGTGTTATTTCAGGCACAGTAAAAACTAAAGTGGTTTGAAGGTTGTCTGCCGAGTCCCGTGCACTTGAAACTGCGTAAACCCTGCCCTGCCGGAGTGTCGGTGTAGGTCAGAAATGGGCTGGATTCTGAGCTGTATAGTACTGTGTACATACATACGACTCATTGAGTCTTGCCCTGTTGTTGGTAGTAGCAGTGTCGGTGTATATACACGCAGGATGCTCCTCTCTGTATCTTGTGTGCAGCATATGCGTAATGCTTCTCCTACCCACTGTGCATGCAAGGTATGGATTTTATCTTGTTACAGTATAGTCAGAAACACATGTGCCACTAGCACTGACCAGCGATACCTGAACACCTCTCTTGCTCTTTACTGTGTCCCTCCACATCCCAGACACACACAGAGTGCTGAAGTACAGCCGGAATGGCCATAGTTGTAAACCTGACACTGAGTTTATCTTTGTTCTGTTTGGGTTACAGGGTTGGGACCAGGGAAGTACATAATAAATTGGAGAAGAACAGGTGCGTAGAAAGCCAGGGGTTTGGTCTTTTCTTGTAATTCCCCTTCCTTTTTTTTGTTTTTATTTTGGCCTGTAGTCAATATTTGTTTGGCTTTGGCGGTTTTTTCGTTTGTTTGTTTCTTAACAAATAACCTGAACAGAATTCTTAGTGACTTTCAATGAATCTTGCAGTATTGCTTTGCTTTCTTAGAGCTCAATTCTGCATCTCTTGCTTCCCAGTAAGTTTTACTTAACCGCGTAATTGCATTACAGTAACCCTGCAAAGCCCTGATCCTGCAAAGTAAATCCCCATGTGCATAACAGCGTAATTTCTCTTTCGGTTTAAAGTGATAACCTCGTTACAAAGTTAAACCTGGCCAAGGTCAGGGGCCCTGTGCAGTGTGAACACGGAATAAAGACCAGTTCCTGGCCCAGAACGCTGACAGATCTGACTGGCTAAATTGGAAATGCAGTAAAAGTGGGAATAGCAGCACAGGGAGATGATGTATTTAAGATTGCACAGTGGTTTCCTACAAGGAAACCTGGAACCCAGGCGTACAACCCCCCGGTCTTTCTGCTGGATTGAGCCGGTTCGGCTGTAGCATGCCGGTAGTCCGGGGGACTGCTGTGCACATGTGAACGTGCTTTGCTGGATTAAGGCCCCAGTTAAGCTCTAGCCCCCTGCTAAAGCAATTCCTGGTGCGTGCTCCCTCAAGCTGACAAACCACCTGTGTTTTCTTTAGACGTGCGCATTTGAAAGAATGCTTTGAGACATTAAAGCGCAACATCCCCAACGTAGACGACAAGAAGACCTCAAACCTCAGTGTCCTAAGGAGTGCCTTGCGATACATCCAGGTATGTGTAGCGTTCGGGTGACGCTGGCTGTCACGGTGTAGCGCTTTATCTACTGAAACCAGAGAGCGGTGCTGTCTTTGCTTAAACCAAGTCACTTATCTGCTTCCTGCAGTGCAGAGGAGAAAGGGGAGAGAACTCCCATTCCTCCTTCTGCCCCTGTGTGAGCATACTCATTTACAAACTCCAGATTTCCAGAACATTTGGATCTTCTAGGAGTGCTTGCTTCGTGCAGTCCTCTCATACTAGAGGTTCCTAGTTAACCCCACCATCCGCAGCAGCGGTGGTGATGGACCTGAGGTGACTTGCACTTCAGCAAACACATAATTCCCGTGATGCTAAGGAGGGACATCCAGGCTGTAGAAATGTAAGCTGCTCCTCTTTGGACTAAGGTGAATGTTAATTCATATGGTTTTGGGAGGTTTTCTGTTTGCTTAACCAAAACAGACTTCCATGAAGGTTTTGAATGTCTCAAATTCTTGATGGGATGGAGATGTAAGTACAGGTGATTTGCTTGGAGGCAGGGAAAGACTGGTATTTGGTGTTGCAGTGTGAAGCCTCAGGTAGATGGGGTACCAAGAAAGAGTCTGGGAGAAAGTAAAGATCAAATTCAGTTGTGGTGTTTACAGCCTGAGTGAAGGAAGTGTTTGCTCATCGTTATTTATCTCATATTTGACGCTGTCAGCAGTTTTGTCAACTTTGTGCATTGATGTGTTCTTATCCGGCCTGTTTTTCATATTTAATGTTTGTAAAAGTGGTTAATGGTAGCAGAGAAGATGTTCTTAGCGATGTCCTCTGTGAAATCAACAGCATGTAATGCAATAAAAATTAATCTGGAAAATGGAAGTGTTGCTGAACTTAGAATGCAGATGAAGAGAGCCAACAGACCTCCTACCTTTTGACTGGAATAAAGGGTGCTGAGGACTGTTCACAGTGGGCTTTCCTGCAGTAAAGCATTCTGGTTTTCCTCACTTAATTCCTATTTTCCTCAGTCTCTCTCAAATGCCATTTCATTCCTATCTTTGGAAGCACTGGACACTGACTGCTTGATTCAGTGAAACTTTGGAGAGTTGGTGATTACTCATCACTGTTCAGAATTAGACCATCTCAGCCCCTCTCATTAGTCTTCACTGGCGACTTCCCCCTGCAGAGTCTTTGGCTGGGACAAATCTAGCCATACCCGGCCTCTGGAGGATGGCAAATGAAAGGAAAAATACGGTGTTGCTGAGAAAGGTCGTTTTTGGAGACGTGGTTGTGTCGCAGCCTGATGGGCGTTAGAAGAGATACAAGCCTATCATTTGATTTCAGGCAGGCTGCTGTCGGTAGGGCTGAGCTTCCATTAGCAGCACGGGAGATGGAGCGATCTGATCGCCTGCTCTCGCGCTGGGGAGTTGAGGCTGGAGTCAGGATGTCAGGAACGGAGCTGTTCCTGACGTGGTAGCTGACGCTCCCTGAATATTGATGCAGGTCCAGACCTATCCGTGAGCAGATGCTCTCCAGCAGCATTTTTATTCTGCGCTTTTGCAAGACGGCTTAAAATTCTCTTTGAGGATGTCAGTGGGGATGGCTGATTCTTCCTCTCCCTCTTCCCTGGATCCGGTGTGAAATGCTTTGAGGCTTAGACGCAATGCAGTTTTGTGCTGCCTACCCGCGTATGTACCAGCATCTCCGTAACTGGCTAGGAATTAAGCTCCTGTCACGTCATCTTAGGAGGTGTAAACTCCTTTTATGATGGTCCAGGAGGTATTTGCAGATTCAGAAGCGCATTTTGTTTCCGTCAGGTTTCTGTGGCTCAGGGTCCATTCCAGTGCCGCCTCTGCATTGCTTTTCCCTGCGTGGATCCGGTCTGTTACCAGACAGACCTGATCCCCAGACCTGATCCCCGGTGATGTAATCGCAGCGTAGGGAATCACTCCGTGAGGTGAAAACGCTGCCGCCGGGTGTGCGGGACCGTCGCTCCGTGGGGGCTGTGTCTGCAGGGCCCTGCGCTCAGCCGCGGGGTGCCCATAGCTCAGACCCCCCGGCTTGCCACGTGCCCTCTGGGCTGGCCT
>NW_010241076.1:0-549 GCF_000690775.1 Eurypyga helias
GAGCAGACCGGAGCCAAGGCAGTGCCCGCAGATGGGGAGCTGCGGGGATTAACTCCATGTGGGGAAGCCGGGATGGCAGGGAACAGATCCGGTGCGGATGGGGGTACTGGGAACCGGGGACTCTGATCCATCCTGGTGGTGGGTGAATTGGTGGTGGGTGATGCCTGGGGTCATGACACTGGAGCCCCTCGAGCTGCGGGATGGCGGTGGGACAGGGAGATGGGGTGCTTTGGTCCTTGCCGAAATACCTACAGCAGTCCTGGCCGTGTCCTGCCGGTATTCAGTCCCACCTGAGGAGCTCGTGCCAACGGAGACCCGCAGCCGGTGGGTACGGGGCAGCCTGCCGGGACCAGCGCTCCCTTCATCACAGAGTGGGCGCAGGGACGTGGGTGGGGTCCGGCGCGCGAGATGATGCTCGCAGGGGTGCGATAGCCCTGTGCAACCCCAGCAGACGTTACAAGGCACGTGCTCTCCGACACCCGCCCCGTTTCATACCTAGAGGTAAATTCTTGCCCCCAGCTCATCGTGGGTCGGAAGGAAGGATGCCAC
>NW_010241076.1:644-863 GCF_000690775.1 Eurypyga helias
CTTTGCCTGTCCCCTATCCTGGTCCAGCCTCCTGGGACTGCAGTCTTCCTGTTCTGGGGGCCGGGGGCTTTGGCACCTCTCAGGGACATCCCTCCGGCACGGCTGCGAGGTGCCGGGGGTATGCAGATGTGTATTAACAAGGCTTTAATTCCCTCCCCCTCCAGCTGACCCCTGTGCTAATCGCCTAATGGAAAAAGCACTGTAGCCCTAACGAGACCC
>NW_010241076.1:902-1167 GCF_000690775.1 Eurypyga helias
GGAGCCCAAACCTCTTCCAGATGTGGAATCCCAGCACAGGCCTCATTTATGTGCACAGCTTGATTGCACTGAAATTACAGATTGTCTGCAGGGAATAGAGGGCTTTGACTTATGACCAATTTCCAGTTCTACTTGAACTCCCCTCTCCAAGGCCGGTTTATCCTGGGCCCTGCAGATGGTTTCTTTCCCAAACCCTTTTCGGCTTCTTATTTGTTGTTTATTGGGTCGCAGCTCCGGCAGGTTTGGCTTTTCCCGGGGGCTGTGG
>NW_010241077.1:0-504 GCF_000690775.1 Eurypyga helias
CTGGCAGCGCCAGGCTCCCTGCGGGGCCTCCTCCTCACCCCTTCCCGCTCCGGCCCCTCTGCCAGCCCCTGGTCCGGCCGGCTGGTGCTGTTTACCCTGGCACCCGCGGGAGCCCAACCAGCCCAGCAAGTGACACGAGCCACCTGTCCCCGAGGGGCAGAGGGGACCAAACAGGCTGGGGCAGACGGGGAGCCCAAAGGTGTGCAGGCTGCGGGGCTGGCAACCAGCCACCCTGACGGAGGGGAGGGCCTGGTCTGTCCTCCTGGCACACCGGCGCAGACCCCCGCACCCACCAGCCTTGCCCAGGGCTGCACTGGTTTTGTCCCAGCACTGGGATAGCAAGAGATGGGGTGTCACTGGGCTGGTGCCACCATGCTTGATGGTGACCTCTCGGCTGGGCCCCAACGCTCATGGCGGGGCAGAACCGGACGTCGCTGCCCCGTGGCCTTGCTGGGGGTTGCGCAAGGCGACCGGGAAGCTGTTTCTGCGCGGGGTGTGGCGGCT
>NW_010241078.1:0-630 GCF_000690775.1 Eurypyga helias
ATATATATATCTCTGCTGATATATATATATAGAGCTCGCTCTCTCTTCTCTCTCTGGAAAGGATAAAAGGTTAATCTGTCTTGGCATGCATGACCAAAGCCACCAACCCACGGGACAGCCCGTGCCGAGGGACACGCGCCCTCGCCCACCGGCACCCCGAGAGCCTGGGGGGCCACATCCTGCGTCCCCAAGTTATTGCTGGTCAGGTCCCATCCTGCTCCGGCAAACAAGCGGAGGGGGAAGAAGCCAAGGAAATGAAATCCCGCTGCAAAGAGCCGGCGAGCTCGCTGTCAGCTGGCCGGTACCCGGTGGCACCCACCGTTGGGGCATGGAGGAGATGGTGGCATCGCCCCAGGACCATGGGTGCTGTGGGGTGGGGGGGTGCAGGCACCCAGTAGAAAGGCAAAGTCTGGATAAGGCAAAAAAAAACGAAAAAAAGACAGCGACTGCCCCCAAACTGGGCGCTTTGCCACCCAAAACTGGGGTGCTAGTGGCCCTCGGTGCCGGTGGCCAGTGCTGGCCCCTGGGTGCAGCAAGGATGAGCTTGGGGACAGGGACACTGTCATAGGGCTGTGCTCTCCGATTCCTCCTCCTCCTCCTGCCGGGTGGCCGGGCCTGGCCCCGAGAGTC
>NW_010241078.1:642-933 GCF_000690775.1 Eurypyga helias
CCCCCCCCGGCGGGGGGCCGGGGCTGGGCCCCGGGAGTCTCTGTGGTGCCTCCAGCGTGTCCCGGCGCAGGGCTGCATCCATGGGGATGTTGAGGGAGGGGACCTCAAAACGGAGCAGACCTGTGGGAGGGCAGAGTCAGGGGACCTGGCCGGGGCTGCCACCGTGTTTGTGCCACCCCCAGGGATGTCAGCATGGATCCTTGCTCTGTGCCACCCCATGCTAACCAGAGCCTAGGACGCCAGCCCCAGTGTCCCGGCTGTCCCCACATGCTGCCTGTCCCCTGCCACACT
>NW_010241079.1:0-719 GCF_000690775.1 Eurypyga helias
GGAATGGCAACGGAGACCCAGCCATACAAAATATGGATTTGGCATCCGTGGAGAGATCCAAATGGGGCTGGATACGGCCCAGAGCCCTGCTTGGAGTGGGCAGGGAGGCAGCCGCATTCTCCAAGCTCAGACCCTGCCTGGGGTTAACCCACTCAGATCAGTTCTTGAAACCCGTTTCCCTGTACGTTCAGAATAGTTCCTGTTTTTCCACCTCAGCCATGACCACGCTTCCTTCTGCCCAGCCCCGGGGACGCAACCCTTGCCCCCACCCCAGCTCTGCTACAGCCCCACAGGAAACCCAGGGATTGAAAAAACACTCAGCTTTGCTCCAATTCAGAGCTTTTGGGGGTTGTTTTTATAATTCCCTGCAAGCTGGAATTCCCAGAAAATGTTGGGTTTGGATACCTGGCACCACCAACCGCAGTCCCAGGGCTGCAGCATGATCTGGGGGAGGGGTACCGCCCCCGCCACCCCCACAGACACTGTTAACCCCTTTGTCAGCGTCACGCAACCCCGCGCCCGGGCGTCAAAGTGGGTTTCACGGTCGGGTTTAAGGACGCCGTGAGTACCGCGCGCCTCCGTTCAAACACCGGTTTTCCGCCTCTGCCGTGCACACACCAGGACACATGGGCACATCCCGGTGAGGGAAAAAATGGGGCTCCCAAAGGCCACGGGGATGGGCACCTCGCTTGGACCCATGGGGCTGCCTGGGTGCAGGT